>NW_009928607.1:0-208 GCF_000696875.1 Nestor notabilis
AGCCAGGCTGAGTTATTCATAACTTTGTTGCCTATTTGACTCTTTGCACGTGCTTTTCCAGACGGTGGATTTATCCCCAGCAATCCACAAGAACCTGTGTCTGTTGCTTTCATGAACTGCACTGTTTAAGTAGCCAGTTGTAAATCTCTCACTGGACGTGACCAGATCCTTCGGTGTGGCCGTGTTAGTCCGTGAGACCGCGCAGACT
>NW_009928607.1:375-3184 GCF_000696875.1 Nestor notabilis
ACGCAACACCCATCTGCTGCAGTGACCAAAGCAAGCAGTGCGGTGGGGTGTCCCACGTGTGGTCACAAAGGGCCCCACAGTGATCCATTGCCCGGGTGACGCACCCGCATTCTAGACGGAAGCTGTGGGAGAAGGTGCTGCAGGGCCATGAGCTGGGGCCATCTCTCAAGGCAGCGTCCCTATAGCCCAGCGCACTATGTGTGTGGATCCTTCCTTCTGGGACTCCAGAAAGGTGGGGTTAGGCTTAGTTTCGGGGTAGCAGCAGCGTTGGGAGGGGTGGAGATGCCTGGAGCTGGGTGGCTTTGGGGCAGAAGGTGGGGTTTGGGTTGCTTGAGGTGTAACCTGGAGATCGGAAGGGATGGAGATGCTTGGGGCTGAGTGAGTTTGGGGGCAGCGAGTGGCTTCTTCTGGGCACCAAAAGATGTTTTGATGAATGGAGATTGTGGGGCTTTGTGGAGCTTGGAGTGACCAAGTGGGTTTTAGAGTGTGTTCGATGTTGCAGGGCTGCCGGGAGGGATAAAGATGCCTGGGGTTGGTTGGGTTTTGAACTACCATGTAGCTTTGGGGTGACATAGGGCGCCCGGGAAGGATGGAGATGGCAGGAGCAGGGTTGGATCCTGCCTACCAGATGGGTTCTGGGATGCTTTAAGGGGACCAGGGCTATTGCGGGGCGGATGAGGAATGTTGGCAGTGATGGAGATACCTGGGACCGAGGTGAATCCTAACCCTAAACACTATCCCTAAACCCTAAACCTCGCCCTTACATTAACCCTGAACCCTAACCCCTGAACCTAACACTAAACCTAAGCCTAACACTAAGCCCGAACCCTATCCCTAAACCCTAACCCTAACCATGAACCCTAATCCTAAACAAAAGCCCAACACCTAAGCCTAACCCTAACCGTAAACCTACTGCTAACCCTAAAACTAACCCTGAAACCTAAGTTAAGCCTAATGTAACCCTAACCCTAACTGTAAACCTAACCCTAACCCTTACCCCTAACTCTAACCCTAAAGTTAACCATCAACCCCTAATCTTAACCCTAAACCAAACCCTAACACATAACCACTAACCTGTAAGCCCTAATCCAAACCCTAACACTAACCTAATCCTAACACCTAAGCCTGCCCTGTGCCATGCCCATCTGCTGCAGTGACCGAAGCAAGCAGTGCGGTGGGGTGTCCCACGTGTGGTCACAAAGGGCCCCACAGTGATCCATTGCCCGGGTGACGCACCCGCATTCTAGACGGAAGCTGTGGGAGAAGGTGCTGCAGGGCCATGAGCTGGGGCCATCTCTCAAGGCAGCGTCCCTATAGCCCAGCGCACTATGTGTGTGGATCCTTCCTTCTGGGACTGCAGAAAGGTGGGGTTTGGGATTGTGTTGGGGTAGCAGCAGCGTTGGGAGGGATGGAGATGCCTGGAGCTGGGTGGCTTTGGGGCAGAAGGTGGGGTTTGGGTTGCTTGAGGTGTAACCTGGGGATCGGAAGGGATGGAGATGCTTGGGGCTGGGTGGCTTTGGTGTAGAAGGTAGATTTTGGGATGTGTTAGGTGTACTATGGGAATTGGAAGGGATGGAGATGCTTGGGGCTGCGTGGGTTTGGGGCAGTGAGTGGCTTCTTCTGAGTACCAGGGATGTTTGGAGGGATGCAGATTGCTGGCGTTTGTGGAGCTTGGGGTAATCAAGTGGGTTTTAGAGTGTATTCGAGGTGCCAGGGGTGCTGGGAGGGGTAAAGATGCCTAACCCTAATCCTAACGCTAACACTAAACCTAGCCCTAACCAGTAACCCTAACCCTAACTCCTAACCCTAACCGTAACCTTAACCCTAACGCTGCCCTGTTCCATGCCCATCTGGTGCCGTGATCAAAGTAAGCAGTGTGGTGGTGTCACGGTTTAAGCCCAGCCAACAACTTGGAACCACGCAGCCGCTCGCTCCCTCCCTCCCTCTTCCTTCCTCCCACCTCTCCCGGTGGGATGGGGAGGAGCATAACAGCTCTCCAGTAGCTAATATAATACCAACAACTACTGGTACCAATAATGATAAGAGGAATAACAAGGGGAGAGGACACAACCGCTCACCACCCGCTGACCGATACCCTGCCCGACCCGGGCAGCGATTTGGGCCTTCCAGGTAACTCATCCCAGTTTAGGGTTTACAGTTATGTTTCGGGTTAGGTGTTAGGCTTTGGTTTAGGGTTAAGGTTCGTGGTTAGAGTTAGCGTTTAGGGAAAGGGTTAGAGGTTAGTGTTAGGGTTAGGATTCAGGTTGGGATTAGGGGTTAGGCAAAGGTTTAGGGTAAGGGTTTAGGGTTACAGTTCAAGGTCGGTGTTAGGGTTAATCTTAGGGCTTACAGCTAGGGTTTAGGGTTAGGGTTCACCTCGGTCCCAGGTATCTCCATCACTGCCAACATTCCTCATCCGCCTCGCAATATCCTTGGTCCCCTTAAAGCATCCCAGAACCCATCTGGTAGGCAGGATCCAACCCTGCTCCTGCCAACTCCATCCTTCCCCAGAGCTCTAAGCTACCCCCAAACTACATGGTAACCCAAAGCCCGACCATGACCAGGCATCTTTATCCCTCCCAGCACCCCTGGCACCTCCAACACACTCTAAAACCCACTTGGTTACCCCACGCTCCACAAACGCCAGCAATCTGCATCCCTCCAAACATCCCTGGTACTCAGAAGAAGCCACTCGCTGCCCCCAAACCCACCCAGCCCCAGGCATCTCCAGCCCTTCCAATCTTCAGGGACACCTAACGCACCCCAAAATCCACCTTTTACCCCAAAGCCACCCAGCCCCAGGCATCTC
>NW_009928608.1:0-40260 GCF_000696875.1 Nestor notabilis
CCCTAACTATTCTATGATTCTATAAGTAAGCAAGCATTGTTTAACTGAATTCACATCTCGCAGGATGTAGCCACACTGAATTCTTAAAATATACTGGCTAAGCTCTGCCTATAAACTACACAACCTTAAGACTTAACCCCTATTCCTGCCTCTATGACCTCTTGCTTTTGATCTGTACCTCACAATAAAAAGAAGACTGCTCAATAATGTGTTCAGACAGAACTTGGTATCTCATATTATCACCTGAGTTTCGAGACTGATGTACAGAAAAATGTAAAGAAGTACTAGAAAGGGAGATTCCTCACAGACACCATGTAGTCATTCTTTGTGGCTTTCCTTATTCAAGTCAGGTAAGAAAGTCTTGACAATGGGGTTTACAGGTCTTACTGACTAGTCAAGACTATAATTTGTACCTCTGCTTTTGTGAGCTGTTCTCGTAGCTTCTCCACTTCCTCACGAAGCTCCCGAATAATGCGAGCGTTGGGGTCTTCATTCACCACAGCATGATTAACAATGTTCTTGGCCCGGTCTGCGTACCTCAGTGTTGAAAGGGTCTCGTCATAGTTGTCTGCTGCTGGGCTTACTGTTGCTACCATAGCAGTCTTGCTGTTGCCACCAAGGCTATCCTGGAAAGTTTTATAGGTTATAAAATTAAAACAGAAGGTCTCTTTCATTTTACATGGTAAATGGCAGTGAGTAATAGCCTAGGATTGGGAGGAGATGGGGCAGCTAATAGCAGGAACATTTCTGTCAGAGTTCCTTGGTTAAAAATTAGTATTTTAGGTTGTGTAAATCGTGGAAAGTTGTTATTTTCAATCTCCTTTTATTTTTACTTTTTTTAATGCACATATAGGAAATTTCATTCTTGTCTTTTAGAATCAGTTTTAGTTTAATCAGGAATGAAAACAGTCACTTTTTTGGCTTTATGGGGCCTTATAAGGGCTTCAAAGTTTTAATTCTGTTTTCTCTGCCTAGGTTTATAAACCAGAAATATAAGCACTTCAGCATTAAACTTCTCAGATAGATAGTACTGAAGGTGCTTAGGAAAGATTGCGATGAATTCAGAATACCCTATTTTGAAGACTGGAAACAAGATGTTTCCAGTAGGTACTAATTTAAATTACTTAAAGATCTCCTCAAACATTATAGCTAATTTTATTCTTCTAAACACTTCAGTATGGGGCCCTTCCCCTCCACCCCTGCTTACACAGCTCACAATCCAAATAGAGTTATGTAAGAAATTACCCTTTTGGAATTTGGTTGACAGAGAAGAAGGGCGTGAAACCACATTCCTGCAAGGCAGTGTGCCGGGGGAGTGGGGGCAGGAGGGAAGGAAGCATTCAATATTTTATGGATTGTGAAACTTTGGTTTACAATTTTGGCTAGTCTAAAAGATAAAATACTCTGCTTTAACTTCTGCAGCAAATCATTCTTCTGATTGGTTGGTTTATTTGGTTTTGGGTTGGTTTTTTTTTGGGGGGGGGTGAAGGTGGAAGGGGTGTGTTTGTTTTTTACCCAATATCCCTTTCAGAGATAAACCCTGCTATTAACTTTCATCTTCAATAACCCATGAAATCTAGGTCAGGCATTGCCATTAGAACAATCTGACTACATTAGCTGCTTGTCTATCCATTTCAATTACAAAGCACACATGTAGCATTCCCTGGCAATCATTAAAACACCCCTTTAAGAATTTCTTTAACACTCTCTTTTGCTGCATGATGTCTAAAATAGCTTGACAGCAGCCTGGCCGCTTTAGTGCTCAGACAAGCATTGACCACACAAAGTAGCATTGCTTTGCTACTGCATTGGCAGCACTGCTGTCTCTGGTTATGCAAAAGGGCAGCTAACTCATTGGATAGAAAACATAATTTCATATGTACAGTGTTCAGCACAGTGAGGTGCACCAGCAGCTGGAGAGAACTTGCAGGTAAGAGTATTTATTGAGAAGTCAACTGTAAAGAAAAGTCTCTTACTGATTGAATAGCTAAGCCCAGACGAGGCCACAAAGGTGCTCCGAGGGCTGGAGCGCGTCTCCTACAGAGACAGGCTGAGAGAGCTGGGCTTGTTCAGCCTGGGGAAGAGAAGCTCCAGGGAGACCTTAGAGCAGCTTCCAGTGCGTAAAGGGGCTGACAAAAAAGCTGGAGAGAGGCTTTTGACAAGGGCCTGTGGGGACAGGACAAGCGGGAATGGCTTTAAACTGACAAGAGGGGAGACTGAGATGAGATTTTAGGAAGAAGTTCTTCCCTGTGAGGGTGGTGAGGTGCTGGCACAGGGTGCCCAAAGAAGCTGTGGCTGCCCCATCCCTGGCAGTGTTCAAGGCCAGATTGGACACAGGGGCTTGGAGCAACCTGGTCTAGTGGAAGGTGTCCCTGCCTGTGGCAGGGGGCTGGAACTGGATGAGATTTACAATCCCTTCCAACCCCAATCATTCTATGATTCTATGATACCAGTGTGGTTTTTTTTTTTTCTCATCTGAGGAGCAGCCAATATTTACTCCAACAAATACATGGCTTGATAGAATTCACTTTGTAACACAGAAATGGTTTTCCAAAGCATCTACTGAAACCTTTAAAAAGACTAACAAGAGCACATGACTCATTCAGTGGGATTTCTGGCTCTAGAGAAGCCAGCACTTTTCTTCAATCCATCAACGGTTTTCACAAATTAGGAATGACGCTCTGCAACTGCAGTTCCTACTCTGCATAAAAAGATGAAGTTTATCAGGGAGCTGGCCAGGTACTCCGCTTCCAAATCAAACCTTAACAGTTTGCTCTTTGGGAACCTCCTTCACTGCACTAATTAGCTCCAAAATAGGATTAATTCATTATTTGAATTGCAACTCTGCTGTACAGGCAGCTGAGAACACTGTTACAGTGATACACCATAATTCACAATACACCCATTATAAGTTGGGCAAAGTTCCTGTTGGACTGTAGCTGTTTGAATCCAATGTCAGGCTGTCCAATAAAGGTTTATGTATAAAACTGTTGTGCTGATTTCACTGGTTTCTTTTATGTTAAGCAAGAAAGGTAGACAAATAGCAAGCCAGCCTCTTATTAGCAGGCAGCATCTGCAAATTACCCTGGCAGGGCTGGGCTTGCATGAGATGGAGAGACACACAGAGTGGAAATAAATAAGTTTAATTATTTCTAAGATTAAACTAGCCCAGACTTCTCTAGCACCAAGTTTACTGTGAAAACAAAAAGTAGACATCAGAAATTAAGTTTTTAATAGCAGCCATCAGTAAAAGCGCAGGGCTTCTGCATATAATGGGAAAACAAGATGTTTGTGCCAATTTGATAAAACTAAGAAACTAAAGCACTGACAAGCTATTTTGCTTCCTACACATAAGCTGATGCCATTCTTCAAGCTTTCTTCTGCAATAATATTTTTCACGTGGTACTTCCATCTAAAGATCCTCAACAAAATTAAACAAAAAGTGTTAAATCTTGGGGTCTCCTGAACACTGTTTGTTTCTCAGATTTGTGGAGTGACCCTATATATGACAGATACTTCTAGTGTCAGAACACATTTACTCCACTTCAGCATCACAATTAAAAGTTGAAAGCTATCTCATGGCTTCTACAACCAGGCCTCTTTAAACGAATAAATCCCTCCTTTGATCTTTAATTAAAAAAATGTTTAAATTTTCCCCTTTCAAAATAAAGCTTCTCTTCAATGAGCTTGTTTGTAAAAAATTCAAAAGCCCAAAACCTTTTGTTTGCACTTAACATAGCTGGATGTTAAAGACACAAAGAAGGTTTGCTTGAAAGAAGGCAGAACAAAAGTGGACTTCTATTTATGAGCTAAAGCAAGTGCTGAGTACGGCCATCGTCATCGTGACTACAATGCTTCAGACAGGTGCTAAACAGGAATTTCAGTTTGCTTGCTGGATTTGTTTAGAAATAGAGCAGCATAACTAATTCTAACAACAAGGCTAGAAATTCGTTAGGGAAGTTTCCGCTCTGCTTGCTCAGACTGTTACAGCCACATCAAGAACCTAGGCACATGCTGATGGAGCAAACTGAAGCAAGCTGCATGCTGGTTTTGTTCCCATCTTTGCATAGAGCCAAAAAGCACTTGTTTAATTACAGTAAAAACTCAGTGTGACTATATAGAGGCAAAAATATATTTAAACACTAAAAACGTCTTATCACAAGGAACGCTGTGATGTGAGGGTTTATTTTACTGCAGAAAAATACAGACACTTTCTGTTATGCCATTCTGATTTCTATGTAGCCCTCATGACTGTACTACTTGATGACGAGTATCTGTGATGTTTACACGGGGAGAAGAGATAAATCACTTCACAGTAGTCATGCTAAAATGTTCATTGAACGACAGCATTTAGAAAAACGAACACGTGTGGTATCAAGGGATTACACAAGTAGATATTTATTTTATTTAAGCACTGAAGTCCACTTTGTTTTCAAATCTCCTTAAGAAAAACAACTTTTTTAATCTCCATACTACTGTATAACCTGCAACTAAATCTTTTTTTTCCACATGTGCAGCTAAATCACAGGGATGTCCAATTGAAACATCTAAAAACACTACTAAGAACGGGTGAGGAGGCAAAGCAGAGCATTCAAGGCAACCAAATCTAGCCAGAGAACCCACTGAGGGAAAAAAAAAAAAAAAAAAAAAAAAAAACCCACAAAAAAACCCACAAAAACCCCACAAAAAAAAACAAAAAAAAAAAAGGCTGGTGGTACCAAAAATCAGCTTCTTTCCAGATTATACCTTTCTGCTGACAAATATCTTAGCTGCTCCTTGATAACAATAAAACAGAGCACAAGGGAAAAAAGGAAACCTGGTAGGTTAGTATTTCTATAAGACACGGTTATGAAACATCCTGACAATCAAAGGAAGAAAGAGAAAAATTTTAGGAAAATGACAGCTTACAGTAAAGAAACTGAAGTCACCTACATATGACACCTAATTCACTAATCCTTCAAAATCCAGGTCAAACAAGACCACTCAAGCTGTATCAAGTAGGATAAGGAAAAGACAGACAGGCCATCTTCACTAGCAGGCAAACTTTTCATAAAAACAAGTGGCTACATTTGTGCTTCCCATTTATTCAGAACACGGGAGAAATCCTTACGATAACTATTCCTAAAATCTAACTTGTACTCCCAAGATTTTTTGTCATCAGGCTACCATGCTTTACTGCCATTGTATCTAGGAAGTGGGAAGAACAACAAACTCAAAAGTTTGTCTTTTAATTTGACATACATAAACCTCACACTTAACAATGTGTTTTTTCATTTAGACTTTACAGATGTCCAAGTGCCATCATCATATACTCATTTTCCCCAAAATAATACCAAATAGACTCCTACACAGTATTGAAAATGATTTAACTGTTCATTTCACATGAATATGATGTATTAAGTCTTCTGACCTGTTCCTCAGACTGTAATTGGGATAACACTCTTCAATCATACTCTGCTGACAAAAGTAGAGTATATTAACAAATGTATTAGACAATTAGGAAAAGGTAATGGTCTTAATCAAGATCTTCAAAGCTAACCTTGCCAGCATGTAAAATTCATCTGCATGTGGCAATTAGCCTCAAGGTTGTGCGTGAAGCTGTATGTAAAATGATGCAGAAAATATATACATATATATATATATATATTATTTCCTTTATCTTTAGACCACTACAGGTCAGGAGAAGACAGGGAACATATTTAATTTGTAGACATACTAATGGCTTACATCCAGCTAATTTTCCAAAGACATCAAATTGGCTAACATCAAAACCAGAAAATGAGGCAGAACAGCATTTTATTTCACTGAATGGGACTCTTCTCCCCTTCTTCTCACTTCTATTTCTCTTTTAAAAACCAAGATCAGAGTACTTACTTTAAGTAACCAAGTGAGCACAGAATCACGATAAGGAACAAATTTGTTCTTGTTCTTGCCAGCAGCCTGATCTGCCAGGGCAGAAATAACCAGCCCAAGGGTTGTGAGGGATCTGCACACATAACACAAGCAGCCATTAACCAGTGTAAATATTCATAAGCCAAATGCATATTTAGACAGTGACTTTCTCTCCAAAAATGAGCTCCAAGAAGGTTCTTAATACAGTTTTTATCATTCTTTTCTCACAAAAGCTCTACTCCCTGTTTTCAGCCTTAATCATCATGTCTTCAAAATGCAATTACGTGGTAGTTATAGGAACACAAGTACAGAGGGAAAAATGCCAATCATTTTAAACAGATGTCTGAATGAGATCTCTGCTTAAGACTCTGGTATGTCAGAACAAGAAGTAAAGAGAAGGGAAGAAGAAAACCAGCTACAAGAGCTTATACTGACTTTATCCTATTTCACAAGCATGCTGTATTTAGCAGTCATGATTGCACTGATGAAAAAGGTAAAAAAAAATTAAATAATTAATCAGAGTCTTACTTGTTAATGTTGCTTCCTTCTTTCAATCTGTCTCCTGCAGCACCAGTCTTAGTTGCCCTTTCACTACCAGCCAAGTCCACCAGACTCAGCTTACCCACCTTCTCACCTGAAGTCTGCAGAAGAAACCAGAGAACAGCTACTTTTAGTTCACTTGAGTTACACAGCTGGATGTATTTTCTAAGAAGAATCAAGCTTCACTTCTTGGTGTAGATGCTCTGCAGCTGTTCCAACACCTCTGAAAGTCATTGAACTTGAATAGTATCCCTGTGTTAACTCACTAGTTGCTGCTTCAGAAAGAAGTATGTGAAGTCAGATACAGTAGTATCTTCAAGAGATCTCAGAAACCTCCAGAGGAGAGTTACACAGCGCACATTAGTAAAATTTAAACCAAGAAAAATGCAGAGGTAGTACAGGCCAAGCAGTCACAAAGAAAGATACGGGGTTTACAATCCCATCTTGAAAACAGTCTTCTAAAAACCTCAGATTTTATACCAGGTTGCTTCTGGTTTTTAGAGACAAAGAATAAACCCAACAAGAAGCATGTTATAATTTACAGAATTTATTACAACTGCAAGGTCTCCTATATCCTTAATGTCCTCCTAGAAAGCAATCCAAGCTATGTGAGTATTTAAACCTGTAACAGATTTTGTTACAAATACTTTAATCTCATTTGACACAAAACAACATTCTGAAACACTCCATGAATTTCATATGCCAATATGAAGTTGAAAAGCAAACTGCCTTTGAGAACAGTTTGTTCACATCATGCTCTCCTGCAGCATTGACAACTTTAGCATTTTGGTAACACAAACTGCTACATTCCTGTAAATGAAAAGGATAATTAGAATAATAGGCTTTCAAAAATGTTACTCTAAGCTTCTCAACATACAGTGTAATCTTCAGGCCATACTGAAACATGTCATTTCCAGGACTGAAAGAACCAGCAGATGGGAAAACAGTAATCTGTTCCACAAACTCACACAGTGGTCACTGGAAGATGCAGACAATCAGAACTACCACCTTGCATTCAGGCTGACCATGACCACACAAAAAATATGCATGATAAGCTCACAGTACAGCCACAGCAAAGCCAGAATGACAAACCACAACAAGCAAGCACAGTATGACTGCTGATTTGAAGTGTAAAGGCAAAAAAAATTCCAAATAAAGAACAAGGAAAACTGTTTTGAGTAAGAAGATTGGTGGAGGCTGAGAAATGAGGGGGAAAAAAACCCAAATGCTCATTATGCTTTACATTGCATTCAATAGTTAGGCACATACACGCCTCAGAGTTGCTCCATGAACACTCAAAATTCTCCAAATCATTAAAGATATTAAAGAATTGCCCAAGCACAGAATATCAACAACTTAAAGAGTTTTGGCATGGGAGACCTATTTCAATTTTAGTTTATCACCATTTTCTGTGACGGATTAAATAATATTAACACATAAGTATATTTCACACACCCTTCCAAGGAATATTTAAATATAAGGAAATGTAAAGAAAAATAATTTCACATTTAAATGTCTTTTAGATATTTAATATATACATAAAAATATTAATGCCATACAATGCAAAATTTTTTAAATTACTAAGTGTTCTTGTTTATAGAAGTTGGTCATTTATACATATTTGCATAAAATAACCCCTTGAAGAAGATTACCAGATGTATACTCAGGTGTTCTTCTATTTTTCATCTACACATTTTATCTTTAGTTATTCCCCAAGTCTGTGCACTACACACTGTTGCTCAAAAAGTGTTTCTTAGTTTAGATTCTAGGAAGAGGAGATGTTTCCTGCACCCTCCAGCAGGTCTGCTGCAACCTGGGGCCTGCACTTTTGCTTTCCTTTTAAAAAAACCCCACATTTCACTTCCAAACCTATTCAAATTGATTTCCCTATACTGGGAAACAAGCACATGAGCACTACTAAGACTTAGCCAGCCCAAGCCAGAGCTAACCTGATTCAGCGCTAGCAATGCACAAGGGCAGGAGGCTATAGCAAATGGCCTCCTGAGGTCCCTTCCAACCAACCTTTCTATGAGCTTATGAAAGATACTAAAGCAAGAGACACCTATCCAAGCTTAACATCTGGATTTCGCAACTTGTTTTACTCACCCCTGACTGTACATCATAGAGGGTGTGGGTAAGAATGATCTTGAAGACTGCGTGGGACCGACTGCTCTCCTCATTCATGTTGGTTGCAGCCACTGTTCGAGATTTGTTGCCCTCGGACATCAAGGACTCGATGTCCTAGATACAATTTTCACAGCCATAAGCATATCTGCATGAACACTCTTTTCAATTATCTACTGAAACAATCTCATTTTGGTAAAATATATCAAGGATTTTCCCACCAAGCTTCCTGCTGTTTATTCATAAAATAAAAAAAAACAACAAAACCAGGAAAAAAATATTGTGATCTCCCCTTTAAAGACTAGAAATGATTCAATGCTGCAACATGCATATTTATTAGTTACCTCTACCTAGATATTAAATTATCAACAAAAATAATGCACCTTAATTGAAAGCAAGAAAAAAAGTAAGGCAACAGCAATTCATGTTTGAACACTCAAACACGTGTTGTAGAACACATGTTCCTAAAATTTGTATTACTGACAGAAGGCTCAAAGACAAGGGGAAATGACTTTAAACTGACAGAGGGGGGATTTAGATGAGATCTGAGGAAGAAGTTCTTCCTTGTGAGGGTGCTGAGGCCCTGGCACAGGTTGCCCAGAGAAGCTGTGGCTACTCTGTCCTTGGCAGTGTTCAAGGCCAGGTTCGATGGGGCTTGGAGCAACCTGGTCTTTTGGAAGGTGTCCCTGCCCATGGCAGAAGGTTGGAACTAGATGGTCTTTAAGGTCACTTCCAACCCAAATCAGTCTGTGATTCATGATTCAATGAAAGTTTTATTAAACAAAACCACACTGAATGGGCCGTTATATTCCTCCTACGTATAAGAGCTTATAAACTCCTCTGACATATTAAGTTGTGATACTTGAGAAATAAACTGAACCCCTCCTTCAGGGTTTTACAGCAATCCTGCAAAATGGTTAAAATTCTAGAGTCCTGGCCTTTTATGTTTATGCATCTCTAGCTGGAAGTTGGTAAAAAAAAACCCCACAAAAAACGATCAGACCAGTATGACTCCGTACGCTGCATTACACAAAGCTGCTGGGTGACATGTAAAGGAAAAGCACACAATGTGTCTTGGCGTGACAGAAACCACCAAGGAGAGGTCAATTAATATCTAGAGAAACTGCAATAGGAAGGGGTGCACCATTTTCATGTTTTGCTTAAGATGACAGAGTTCCATCCCATATTTATTAATTTCTTCCACAGTACATTTATGTTTCTTACAAATTAGAGCATTTTGTGAATACATATATAAACATCTACTATCCAGCAAGCAAGTTTTGTGCAATATTCTCAAGAATTCTCCTTGTAATCAACCATCAGTTTATAATTCTAGTATGTCTGTGTGCTACCAGTAAGTGAAATTACCAGGCAATAGCATGACAGCCAGTGACAAAATGTGGTACTGAAAGCCTGTCTCTGCTAAATCCTGGTTCTGTAATTAATCACAGAATGCTTTCTCATGGACACAGTGTACACTCATCTTAAGTTTGGGATGAAAGCTGTTTCATTAAATAGTTGAATTATTTCCAGAATTACTGACTAGTACCAGATGAAGATGAGTTTCTGCTCTTAACACTTTTCTCCCTGGTGATCACAATACAACAATCCTACAGCTCTCTTGTTCTAAAATCTATGTTACTACCACAGCAATTAGAAATAGCTTAGTAGTTTTACTCTACTTAAGGGACAATAGTGTTTAGGATGTCAACACAAGCCTTCCATAAAATTGATCCTTACCTTGTAACTAGCAACAGCTAGCTTGGATAGACCATCTACGTAAGGACCATAAACACTGTGTTCTCTAACTTTTAATGACTGACGGCTTCTGGTTGAAAAAAAAAAAAAAGGTATTTATAAGCACATGACTGACTTAAGACAACATTTATAAAAAGTCTGTTTCTTTCTGACAGATCTCAAACATTATGGTTTTACAAATACTGTAATAAAGCACAGAACAAGGATGAGAGCGCAAACAAAAAAGACTTACGTCTACATGTAAAATGCCGACACTGACGTTTTGTCACTTTGTAAAAGCTAGCATAAGGGTGAGTTTACTCCAAGCTTTCAGTCTTACTACTTTATTTTGATTTAAAATGAAAGGATACTGAGATCAGGAAGAAGCAAAAGCCATGCTACGCGAATGCCTTAGGTGGAATCCATTAAGGCAAACTGGTTATGGAAAGGAAGAGTGTATGACAGTGTAGTACAGTGCTCCTGAAACACAAATTACTCACCCTTTTGGGTCAAGAAGATCTCTGACTTTCTCATTGTAGATCTCCATGTAGGATACTTCTACTTTGAAACTCTGCTCTTCATTTTCCTCTTTCTGTGCTCTTTCAAAGAGTCCACTACAAAGTCTAGGGATTAATCCAGGTTGGTCAGCAGTACCCATCATTGTGTATGATTTTCCAGATCCTGTGTGAGTGAATCTATGATTAGTGCATATGCAACAAGGTTTCTTGCTGTGCAGAGCATGGAAAGGAAATAGAAAAGGTAAAAAAAATAATTTTGCATTTCAGTGAAAGATATTTGTACAGTTTTCTACTTTAAAGTAACCAAACCACTATTTTGCTAAGACTATTTAATTAAAAGGAAAAGTAAAACAAGAAACTTAGTTTAAACTGATAGAGAAGACTTCTTCAGGTAGATACAGTCTCACTGTAGATGACAACCCACTAAAACCCACAGATGTGCCACAATAAGAAAAATCAGTTGTGCAAGCATACTCATTTTTGCACGTTCCATTTAAAATGATGATTAAAAATTATTCTAACTGAAGAAGCAGAATATACGAGTGATGCACTGAACTCAAAGACGACTGCAGTCATTCCGAAGATTATAATCTAAGGTGTGAGAAATAAGGGTAGTCAGCAGCAAGGGAGAAAATCCTATTTCTCACCCTGACGACCTCATAGATAACGTTACAAAAGAGACAAACAATTCTTATCTACATCACAAGGCATTTCTCCTGAAACAATGTCACAACAGCGGTGAAAAGAGTCTCCAGTCAGAACATAACACCTTTTGCATCAACATTATTTCTCCCTTACGTCCAGAAGGGACTTACCAGTTTGCCCATAGGCAAAGATGCAAGCGTTATAGCCTTCAAAGGCATTCTGAAGAATATTCTCCCCAAGGCACTTGAAAACAACATCTTGGCCTAAGAAACAAAACCCATAAGCTAAAGTTGTTATAAAGCAAGAGAGGGTTTTTATCTTGATTTAGATTCTTCAATGATTATGTAAAAGCAATTAATGATTTTCTGCTGTTGCGGCCTAAATCACATTGAGTACTTGCTCCCTCTACATGAGCAAGACCATCAGCCAGCAGATGTGCTCCAGATTTATGCTACTGCAAAAATCAGAAGCTAGAATTATCACACATATACCTGTATGTGGTTAAAACAACATCCTATCAATGTTCATACTCAAAGGCTTTGCCAACAAAAAATCAACTACCAACAGCAGAATTTATTCCAGTGGTAAATGACAGCATCTCAAAATATACTTAGCCTATACATTTGAAGAACTTGGTAATTTTACTGTATACTTATAAGATATTAAATAATAAAGGTGATTTTTGCAGGGAAGGAATCACAACTATGTGGGAGGTGACATAGTACAAAGTATATGTTAGCAAAATATAAGGTATATCACTTCTTTCGTAATTGAACCAAATCTGTATCAACAGCTTTTTGGCTCCTTTTCCAAGGAGGGGAAGAAATGCTCCATATATTTGGGTATTACTTGTTTAAGCAAAACCTCTATTTTCAGAATTTCTTTTACAAACAGAGGAACTGAAGTCTGAACAAGACATAGCAAACCTTTATGGACTGAAAAGTCCTCTCAAATACATTAATGGTCCTGAAAGCTTTTCCTTTCTCTCATTCATTGAAGTCTGTATCTTTACATTCAAGTCCACTCAGAATTTTATGCATGCAAAATTCCCCAGCAAAACTACTAATAGCTGTGCCTGGCTAACGGAGCACATAAGCAGAATGGTTTTGGACCAAACACTTCCAGTGTCTAAGAGATCATAATGTAAGTGATACAAGTGCCTCCATTAGTTTGAGAAACAAGAATCTTATCTTCCTATGTAATTTGTACAGCTGAAAGTGCAAGTTATTCTCATTTCCTTGCTAAATTACTATTCATTAGTTATTTGTTAAAGAAACTAAAATCTAGAAGCATATGCATATTATTTTTATTGTGATATTTTCTTTAAATAAACGTAAACAAGCTTAACTAAATCCAAATTTTAAAAGATACGTATGAAAGGAACAGATCACAAAACTGGTAATTCCAAATATATTTCATATTTTACCATAACTATTTGCCAAAATGTGCCATAGTAATACTTAGAAAACTTTGAATTAAATACATTACACATTCTCACCAGACCTTATGAACTCACATAGCCCTATATTAAATTAGGCTTTTTTTAATACACTATTATTAAGTTCTAATATGATTCCAACCTCCCACCAGCACTGTGAAACATGAAATCACATACAGAAATGTTCCTCAAATCCTGAAAAGGATTTGATGCTTTTAAAATTATGGACTTGAAACAGTATTTTAAATAAAGATGCAAATATGAGTAACTCATTACTGTGACGGATTTGTGAATTTCCTACACTGAAAACAGGTAGCAATGCCTTTTCCTATCATCATCTTTAGGGAAGAGAAACAGGAATGACTGAAGATTTTCCTTTTAATTTTGACAAGCAGTCATACAGGGGGAAGCACTTCATGCCATATGGTCTGTGCCCAGGAGCAAATACTGTACTGTCATAAGACTGTTCACACTTGGAGACGACAAGCACAAAGCTACAGTAAATATTACCTGCATATTTTTCTTTGACAGATTCATCCATAGACCAAAAGCAGTGATCATAAGCAAACACCTGCAGGAAAAAGGACACCTTATAAAAACTGTTGCCAAATCAAACACGTTATCCAAATTTTGACAGCATTGTATTATGTTGGCTAACATCATGCTCCTCAGGGCATTCTGAACATAATATACATTACCATAGAATTCTTTATCTTCTATGAGTTTGAAGCCTAAACAAATACTGCGTCTTCTTACCCTTCCAATGCCTAAAGGGGCCAACAAGAAAGCTGGAGAGGGGTTTTTTACAAGGGCCTGTAGGGATAGGACAAGGGAAATGGATTTAAACTGACAAAGGGGAGATTGAGATGAGATCTTAGGAAGAAGTTCTTCCCTGTGAGGGTGGTGAGGTCCTGGCACAGGGTGCCCAGAGAAGCTGTGGCTGCCCCAACCCTGGCAGTGTTCAAGACCAGCTTGGACAGGGCTTGGAGCAACCTGGTCTAGTGGAAGGTGTCCCTGCCTGTGGCAGTGTAGTTGGAACTGGATGAGCTCTAAGGTTGCTTCCAAGCCAAACTACTCTGTGATTCTATGATTACCCCATATGCCAGCCTGTTCCTTGCTTTTATTTCTGCCTCTCTACTGTGCAAATCCTTTTCCATGCTCTCCAAAAGTTTTCTAAGTGGAAAGCCAGGAGCTCTCCTTATATTCCTTTAAACCCATCCTTGCAATTCATTTTTCACAAGACTTTCTATTTTGCAAACTGACAGATGTCCCCTGGCTGTTCCTGCCTACCATCTTCCCACGTCTCTCATCTGCATAAATTAAAAACACACCTTAGGGTAGAAACCTCACTATGTAGAAGACGAGTAGGTCTTTCTATACTGCTAACAAACAGAAGCAGTCATCTTCATAAGTAACACTTATAAAGAATAATATAGAGCAAATTATAATGCTGCTACTCTTGTGATAAAACTAAACTTTTTAAATAGAGAGGTTTCAATTTTGTGGTAAATCCATTCAAAATGCATGGGCAACTTTCATCATGAAAGCTGACCTCCAATAAGACAGCATGTATTTTGGAGCAGATGTTTGCAAAAATAAGTCCCCTAGGTATGTATTTGCAAGAAAAAAAACCAAAAATCAGGGTAATGTCTGACCTATAGCCACATGGGCAAAATTCATTCTGTAGGATACAGAAAAAGGGAAGTGTAATGTGCTGCTCTTTGGCTGTTTATTTCTTCTAAAGCTTCCTGAAGGCTGCTCTTTCCACTTCAGCATTGCACATTCACCTTCTGAACCCTCATTCTAAAGTAGTGGTAAAGCAAATCTTGCTCAAGTATTTAAACTAAAATAGTTAGAAAAATTATGCAGGAGTTGAAAATCCATACTACCAACACATCCCAACTTACTACCTACATTTATGAAAATGCTTAATATAGCAAAATCCTTGAAATTTTCATTTTGTGTTTTGGTTTTTTTTTTCCCCCTATACTATGTTAACATCCCTGTATGAAGAGATAAAAGTGGTTACTTTACATCCTCTGACTGAGGAAACAATAGCTTGTTTGTTTAAAATCAAGGGGGTTTTGTTCTTCGAATTCATTATACAATTCAACATGCTATTATAACATCCCAGGCCTTAATAAAACTATTTGCTATAAAATATTTGCTATAGGACCACATCAATAAAGCTGAATCCTGATATGCTAGGGTAGAGATTGATGTCTTCATATAAAATACAAAGTCACGGGATCATAAGCTGTAACAGCAAAATGAGTTTGCTTTAACACAGATACCAGAAAATGCTTTTAAAAGCCCACAAACAACAAGGAGTCTTCCATTCACAGTCTGTAATGCTGAGTATGTATGTTCTCATTTGCTCCTGTGACTCATTTTTTGGCACAGGCTGTTCAGTGCTCTTCTGCAGCAATGAGATGCTTTAAGTTTCATTCTCAACAGCTGATTAACTACAGAGCTGTTTTTTCAAAATGCTTTTAATATTTGGACAACCCAAGGCTGAATAAGTGATACGACAATTTTCACACAGTGACTTAATGTGCAATAAAAGCCTTTACCTTTGGTTGGGTCCTGCTGTTCCCCAAAGCATCAGGAGCAGAAAGGATTTGATACAGGGTTGGGGGAAGAAAGACAAAAGAAAAACAAACTGTTAGTTGCAGCGATTTTAGCTTAATTGCTCTATCATTAATGCCTCATCACTGGAGTGCTGTATTTAAAAAGTTAATTTCTCTCCTAAGATCTTCCCTCACTTACAGATCCCAAGTTATTTTATAAATCAATGTTCATCTCTTTTCAGGAGTAAGATTTGAGATGCTGCTCTGAATAATCTAATTTTAAACTCTAAAGACACTGATTTTCCTTATGGTGCCACCATCTCTTCCTCATTCTCTCCCATTTTTTTTCTTCTTGTGACACTTCTCTCTCTAGCTTTGTGTGCGTTATTCTCTCTTAAAAACAAAGTACCCAGGCAACATAAACATTTCCAAAACTACTTGAACAGGAACTACAGAAATGTTATTCAAGAGGAAATTTCAGAGTCCAACCCTTGGACTCGCCCAACTCAGCTCTTTCATGGCTGGTGGGACTGCAGAGCAAACAGTTGTTTCCTTTAAAAGCATGAGCAGAGACTAGCAATGCCTTTAATCTGTTATGTGCATAATTTAAACGTTTGCTTAGGTTTTTTATTTGCTTGCTTTTAAGCAGCAAGTACAAAATACTGGAGTGATCTTTAAAATAATAGCACAGCACCATTGCCCTGACAGCAGGTTACGCGGCCTCCCCTTTACAGAAGATGGAAGAATGCAGCAAACGCACAACGAAGGAGAGAGATTCTCCTTGTCCTGGACCTTCCAAATGAGATTAGGAAGCTCATGACATCATTAACAAGTGAAGTCTTCTGACAAGCATCACTGATTTCTCTTGAACAGAGCAGGAAAAAGACATGGGAGCCATGTAAGATTACTCTCAGAGTTCTTGCTGCTCAGATGGATTGAGAAGCAAGTTTAAAAATAGTCATTTCTCAGCACTGTCTCTCAAAAAGAATCATTTATTAAGCAAGTCCATCATCTCTTTTTACTCATGCTTGGATCTAATATGCATATCTGTTTGACATAACAGGAACAACAGTGACTTTGGATAGCAGTCAGCATAACTAGCCGTGCTGTATGATTACTTAAGCCAAGGTTGTCCCATGACAGCCATGTTGCAGGGTCATTCAAGTAAGCAGCAACAACATGCACCCTCCACCTGGCTAACTTTGAATAGAAACTCTTCCAAGGTCCTCAGCAGCATGCTTGGTGCAGACTCTCAGCTATTGCTCCTGGGTGGGTCGTAGATATGGAGGCATACTGAGGGAATCTCGTTCACCAGGGCTTTGATGCCAACACAGAGGACACTGGAGAGCCCCTCTGGATCTTTAGCTGTGGCTGCCCCATACCTGGAAGTGTTCAAGGCCAGGTTGGATGGGGCTTGGCGCAACCTCATCTAGTACAAGGTGTCCCTGCCTCTGGCAGAGCGGTGGAACTAGATGATCTTTAAGGTCCCTTCTAACCCAAACCATTCTGTGATTCTGTCATCATTCTAAGACAGATGCAAGAGGATTTTGTTGGCTTTCTGTGCTCTGAATGCTAGTGGAGCACTATGCTGAAGGACTTCACTTGTAAGCTCCTGCTTACAAGGCAAGCTTATTCCTACTCCTACAGGAAGATCATACTTGTTGTAAGATAAGGAGAATAGCAAGCCTGGAGTCTGAGTTTGAGTTTAGCACTCAGAGATGTGATGCTGCTCTTAATTCAGCAAGAAGTTGCACTCATATTCCCCAGTGCAGTCACAAGGCAGGATTATAAACTGGCAATGCAGCCTCAACATAGGACGTATTATTGACTATTTGGATTAAAGCAGCAATATGGACATAACCTCAGAAGTCCTATCACATATACATTTTTAAGAGGATGGATTATGCTAGGCTCTGTAAATCATGAAGCTTAATTCAGACTAAAGGTCTTAAAGTAATTTAATCATTTTCTAAAAAGCTGCACAAACACACAAACCCATGTCTCACAGCCTCACTTAATCCCAACACAAGCAAAAGGAAGCCCTACATCTAAGAAACCCAGCATACAGTATACATACCTAGAGCTGTAGTTTGTTCTGTACTTTGTGCCAAGAAGACAATATATCAGACAAATTTTTCCCTAAGGAAAGCATTAACAGTGCACACTGCGTTACGCAGCATTGTGCTGAGCACATACGAACCCATCAATGCTGCAGCTGTGATAGCCGGGCCCAGAAACCCATGAAAAGATTTTCAGCCTGATTTAAAATCCCACCGGAAATTACTGCACCCACAGCAGCCTGCTTAGCTACAAGCACAGATAAGAAGTGCTGGGTGTTCAGAGGCTCCATGCCCAAGCATGCTGCGTTGCTACAGTCCATCTCAGAGGTAATGAAAAGGTAAATACCAAGCTACAGCATCACCTTCAGAGCAGGGAAGTATCTCCTACAACAAAACACAGACGACAGCAATGTATGCAAAGAACATTTTCTAGGGTTGAGACTAGCATTAGCAAAAAACATCCAGAGGATCCTAATAATGAGAACTTGTAATTGTAATGAATAGTAAAGAACTGAAGAAGTTCTAAAGCAGAAAAGATCATGTAGAGTTGTGTCACCTGCAAACTGCTCACACCAAAGCCCACATCCAAACCAGGATCTGCAAGGTAGAGAGTGAAAAGGAGCACACAGAACAGTCATTGAGGCAGGACTCAAAGCACCAGCCAGTGGCTTACCCAGCTGTTACCCTCAAGGACGGGACCATTTCAGAGGTAAGGGCAGGACTTGCTTTTGCTCCTCTGCTGGCAGACAGCAATCTACATCTATCTCAGATGCAGCAGAAACATCCAGGATAGGAAGAGAAAACTTATCTTTTAGGTACTGAAGAATGTCACTAAGATGTACTCACCTATGTATTTTCACCTGAACCAAGACTGACAGGATTTCCCTCTGCCAATTCCCTTTCTACCTTTTTTCAACTCACTGTCAAATGGAAGGAATCTAATGTATCTAAGGTTTCTAAAATTAAAAAAAACCCACCTGCCTCCATTTATTACTATTTTGTTTGTTGAAGCCAAGTGAATATATATGCTGTCTCAAGAGTGAAGACATGCAGCCCTGAGTATTTTTTTAAGCTACCTCTTACACAGTATAAGCTTCTTCATCAGGACACATTTGGTTTACTATGAAAATGCTAGTGGTTTCACAGTTTCAACACGGGATAGAAACAGAACAGCTCCCATCTGAGACCATCAGTATATGATTCTATGTCCAACACCACAACTGCTTCTGTTTTATGAAAAGTAATATGATGACCAACTGGATTACAGAATGGTTTGAGTTGGAAGAGACCTTAAACCCCAGCTTTCTCAGTCGGTCTCCACAGGAGATGTGCTCCAGCCCTCAAAGCATCTTCATGGCCTCCTCTGGGCTTCCTCCAACAGCTCCACACCCTTCTTAAGTTGGGGCCCCAGGGCTGGACACAGGACTGCAGAGGGCGCGTGTCACCAGAGCAGAGTAGAGGGGGAGAATCCCCTTCTTCAACCTGCTGGTCATGCTGCTGGTGATACAGCCCAGGACATGGTTGGTTTCTGGGCTCAAGCACACACTGAAGGCTCATGTTGAGCTTCTCATCAAGCAGCTCCCCTCAAGTGCTTCTCTGCAGGTCTGGACCCAATACATTCTCTGCCCAGCCTGTATTTGTGCCTGGGATTGCCCCAAGGTGCAGGACCTTGCACTTGGCCTTGTGGAACTCCATGAGGTTTGCACAGGCCCACCTCTCTCGTCTGTCCAGGTCCCTCTGGGTGGCATCTCTTTCCTCCAGCGTCTCAACCACACCACACAGCTTGATATGTGGCTAACAATTATAATAGTGAAATTATATATTTAAGCACAATAAACTACTCTCTTCAGCAACAGTTATTAGCACTATTCTAATAACATGTCGAGACCTTAAACCCCAGCTTTCTCAGTCGGTCTCCACAGGAGATGTGCTCCAGCCCTCAAAGCATCTTCATGGCCTCCTCTGGGCTTCCTCCAACAGCTCCACACCCTTCTTAAGTTGGGGCCCCAGGGCTGGACACAGGACTGCAGAGGGCGCGTGTCACCAGAGCAGAGTAGAGGGGGAGAATCCCCTTCTTCAACCTGCTGGTCATGCTGCTGGTGATACAGCCCAGGACATGGTTGGTTTCTGGGCTCAAGCACACACTGAAGGCTCATGTTGAGCTTCTCATCAAGCAGCTCCCCTCAAGTGCTTCTCTGCAGGTCTGGACCCAATACATTCTCTGCCCAGCCTGTATTTGTGCCTGGGATTGCCCCAAGGTGCAGGACCTTGCACTTGGCCTTGTGGAACTCCATGAGGTTTGCACAGGCCCACCTCTCTCGTCTGTCCAGGTCCCTCTGGGTGGCATCTCTTTCCTCCAGCGTCTCAACCACACCACACAGCTTGATATGTGGCTAACAATTATAATAGTGAAATTATATATTTAAGCACAATAAACTACTCTCTTCAGCAACAGTTATTAGCACTATTCTAATAACATGTCAAATTAATTTTTACTCTGGATTTCCATGTTCAAAAGGAGAGGGAAGGTAAAGTGACCTTAAGTATATTTGAGATTCTGTATATCTCATGGGGAAAATGCCACAGCAAATGACGTGAAACTTTAATGGGAAGAGGCGAGGACAGCTCAGACCTTATCTATTCTGTTTGGCTGACCCAGCAGCTCAGAGATAGCAGCCAGCTGGCAAATCAGCACATGTTCTAAATCAGTCACACCACATCTTGCTTCTTGCCTGAATCAGAAATGGGCAGATGGGGCAAACAGGAGGAGAAAGGTGGGAGGCAGCATGCCAGAACAAAAGGGAAAAGAAGTACAGAGGCAGTAGGACAGGATCTGACAAGCCAGACTATTTTTTTCTTTTCTGTTTTTCTTTTTCTTTTTTTAAAGAAGAGAACATTTCCTATACAAACAGTGACCACGACAACATCCAAACTATAAATTTGGCTGATACTGCTCAGTGGCACAAGGCTATGCTGGATTTACAGAATTGAAACATAGCATTTTACCATTTGCTTCTGGAATAGCGAAATAGAATAAGAATTTGCAGGTTAAAAACAAAGGAGGGGGGTAAGAGGGAACAATTCCAACAATAACTATGAGTTAATCAGCAAATCTCCAGAAATTCTTATTGCTTTCCACTTTCAATCTTCCATAACCACTGCAAAAACAAGCATATCAAATTCCAATATAATAAGTGCTATTTTATGCCCTCCAGCAAGAACTGCTTTCAGGAAATAGAAAGCAACTAAAAATGCAACTAGAAAAACATACTGATGGGGAAAAACTAATTGGGGTTTACCAGCAGAAATGGGTCAGTATCTCCCAGCTCTGCAAAGCCACATATTCATGCTCCTGGCTGAGTTAGTTTGCCTTAAATCAATTTGTATTCACACACATTAAAAAAGTTGGCATTATGTGTCATAGCAATTTACCCTTCTGCTGCAGGAACAACTCCACTATGTGGCAAGTTTATTCTTTTTAAAGTTTGTACAATCCAAACCACTGTTTCTGATACTTCTTAAATCTAGGATCAGGTAAACTGTTCATACCCCACAATCACAGACCCTGTTAGAACACTCACAACAATAGACACCACCTGGAGTTCTGCATCCAGCTTTGTGTTTCCCCAGCACAAGAGGGATATGGAGCTGTTGAAACGAGCCCAGAGGAGGCCATGAAGATGTTTAAAGGGCCTATGGAGACAGGCTGTGAGAGCTGGGCTTGTTCAGCCTGGAGACAAGAAAGCTCTGGGAACACGTGATTGTGGCCCTTCAATACCTAAAGGAGGCCTACAAGAAATCTGGAAAGGGGCTTTTTACAAGGGCAAGTAGTGATAGGACAAGGGGGAATGGCTTTAAACTGACAGAGGAGAGATTGAGATGAGATCTTAGGAAGAAGCTCTTCCCCGTGAGGGTGCTGAGGCCCTGGCACAGGTTGCCCAGAGAAGCTGTGGCTGCCCCATCCCTGGCAGTGTTCAAGGCCAGGTTGGACACAGGGGCTTGGAGCAACCTCCTCTAGTGGAAGGTGTTCCTGCCCATGGCAGTGGGATTGGAACTAGGTGATCTTTTTTAAGGTTCCTTCCAACCCAAACCACTCTATGATAATATGAGCCATGATGCCTGATCCACACTTTAAAGCAAATCTTGAAGAGAAGTGCCCTGTTACAACTGTACCTTCACTCTTGCTCACTGTACACAACACAACAGGATGCACAGCCCCAGATCTGGTCTCAGTATTAAGTCAAAGGAAAGAAACTCTAGCATAGCACCTAAAGGACAAATGCCCAATAACCTCCAGAGGTCCCTTCCAACCACAACCCTTCTTTGAATCTGAGATTCTATTAATATTTTATTGCAGATAAAAGCAGTACAGTCACTATGCCAGGTTCTGGCACAAACACACAACTGCAGCACGTATCACCTACTCCCCATAACCAAATAACTAATGTAACACATGTAGACCAAGCAGTATTAAAATGCTGAGTCCCACTACACTCTAGTTTCTGCATGTTATCCTCCAATTCATGCTATTGTTACGGAGTCTTGATTTTACCTCCATAGCAATACTGAGCTCTTCGAGAGAAAAGCACACTGCCCTATTTCAGCAAAAGTTTTTTTGCTAACAGAAACAGTCTCTTTAAAACAAAATCCCTACATCCATCAAAGAAAACCTGAAAGAACATACGCAGTTCAAAGCCTAAAAGGAACAAGAGTAATCACTGTTACTTGGAAAATTCCTCCAGTGCTCCAAGGCATTCCAGGCATAGTTGGTGGTAACTTAGTTTCTACTGACAAAACTAAGTTTTGCCAGCTCACTCAAAAAAAGAATTGAAAAACACAACCAAACCCTAAGAACTCCAGCTGAACAGCAGCTTTGTGGTTTTGGGGTGTTTTCTACTTGGAGCTAAACTTTCAGTATTGTTTGTATAATAACCTACTTAGACCTGACCACATTCAAGTGGTGCATGATGTATCCTATAAAGCTGGTGTTATGACAAGGGGATTACAACTTTATCCTTTCGTTTGTAAACACTTAAATGTCAGGATACTGTTGTGTTCTAGAGAATGTTTGGTGAACAGCCAGTACCCAAACTTTCAATTACTACTGTGAATTTATTCACAATTTTTTAATAGAGCCTCATGTAGCTATCATTTTATAACCATGGGAGGCAGGAAAAAAAGCCCTCTTATGATTTGGCAGCCTATTAACTTGAGCAATAGATCTCCACATGAAAACATGATGGTCCTGGCCCTGCAATATGGCAAAAAAACTGTTCTACCTCTAGGACTACTGCACGACTTGCTTTCATAGAATCACAGAATGGTTTGGTTTAAGACCTTAAAGCCCATCTAGTTCCAACCCTCCTGCCACAGACAGGGACACCTTCCACTAGAGCAGGTTGCTCCAAGCCCCTGTGTCCAAGCTGGCCTTGAACACTGCCAGGGATGGGGCAGCCACAGCTTCTCTGGGCACCCTGTGCCAGGGTCTCACCACCCTCACAGGGAAGAAATTCTTCCTAAGATCTCATCTAAATCTCCCCTCTGTCAGTTTAAAGCTATTCCCCCTTGTCCTGTTCCTACAGGCCACTGTCAAAAGCCCCTCTCCAGCTTATATACTCTCCAGTTTATACACTGGGCATGACATGCTGTGCTATGGAATGAATACCCCTTTGGCTGGTTTGGGTCAGGTGTCCTGTCTCTGCTCCCTCCCAGCTTCCTGTGCCCCTCCTCACTAGCAGAGCATGAGAGGCTGAGAAGTCCTGGATTCAGAGTAAGTGGTACTTAGCAACAACTAAAAGTTGTTTTATGCCAGTGTATTATCAGCATTATCCCAACACCAAAGCCAAAACACAGCACTGCACCAGCTACTAGGATGAAAAATAACTTAAAGCTGAAAACAGGATTCACTGTCAGCTCTATTTCATGTCAATACACATAATTAATCCGCAATTAATGCATAAATTGTGTTATGAAGCCCCAATTCCAGAACAACTACCATTCTGAACATTGTTATTTTTCATGGGGTTTTGTGAGCAACTTGACAACTCACCACACAACACACAGTACAACTGGTGTAATACTAACATAGGCTGCAGAGAACGAAAGTGTGTTTATAGCTCCTTAACTCCTGCTTCTTTATAATAAGGTTTTAAAATGCCTATTTTGAAAATGCTGGGGTTTCCTACCTTTTTCTTGGGTGGCAGGTGGGATTCAGGAGAGCTCATGACAACAACCATGAACAATTCTTTATCAGCAACTTTCCTCAGCTCTGAGATTAAATAAACCAAAAGCACATTCACGAAACAATTAGAAAATTATTTCAAACATGAAGAGAATTTTTACCATAAATTTAATATCGATTTTTTTCTTTGTGAGGCCTTTCCAATGTCAAGTAGCCATGCCCGCTTCCACAGCCTTCTGCCTAGAAAAGTGCTTTTGGCTTCTCTGTGTGCATTTATGGCAGAGCTACCAGGGCAGAGGACCTGTCACATGGCTTCTTGGGGAAAAAGAAATATCTTTCAAAACAACCTTTCCTGTCTGTTTTCAGCAGTTAAAGCAGTCTAGAGCAATATTTTTGAAAGATTTGTCTCACTTTTCTCACTTGAAGGTGATCTCAAGGCTTACTGCAATTCCTTGTTGCAAGATGTTTTTTCCTACAGACTCAGCAAAAGGGTAGAAGTTGGGAACAAGCCAAACCAGTGCCAGTACCTCCTCCATAGATAGGAACTGCACCAAACAAACTCCCCAGGCCCTTCCCTGCTCACTTCCCTTGTACAGGATTTGGGAACTGTCAACCTTCCTTCACTTCACAAAGAAAAACATGCTGACATCCAGAGACATTTCTAAGGGGAGTCTACTGGCAGTTAGAAGTAGAAAATGAAGGTAAGAAAGAGGGGTGGCGGGAGAGAGGAGTCCTTTATGAGCACCTAGGAATGAGAGCAAGTTTTTTTAATCCCTGAAAGGGTATTTTAAAAACTCCTTTTGTAGACCAGCCAGATGTATCATCCAATTCACAAACTCATTATTGCCTCTACTTTAAACCTTCTCGAATTTATCTTCCTTGAAAACACAAATACATTATCCAGAACCATTTTTGGAAGAGTTGATTTTTTTCCCCGAAGGACTCAGTTATATTTACACATACCTACCTATACACAAATGTGTGCATCCATCCAGTATCCTCTGACAAAAAAATCCCAATATATTTCAGCACCTCTCTGCTTCAAACAAGGAAGAGAAAAAGAGAACAGTCCATGATCAAGAGCAAGAGCCATTTGCAGGAGTAGGAGAGGATCTGTAGCCATGGAGGCTCCAGACCTCCAGAGTAGTCCCCAAGCTTTCCACCCTCCTAGGAAAGCCGGCAATCACTGCAAGTTACACAAATTACTGCAAGAACTCTTCAACTCAGGGAAACAAAAGATTCACTGAGAACATTCAGAAAATTTTGGGAATGTTTTCTATTTCTCTTAGATACACACTAACTCTCTCTAAACACAATGCGTAGAAGAGGTGTCTCTCCGATGCTTAAATGTCCCTGCATACTTGCTAATTCCCTTCCACTGAATTACCTAGGCCATGAAAAAGCTCTACAGTATAACACCCACTACTATACATTTCTTTCTGTACAAACCACATCCCCAGAGAACTTACAGTCATTTCTCTCATGACTGTCCATGCAATTTATGTTAGGTAATCACAAAGACTACAACTCTTGGTCTAAATAATAAATCAAACTACCCTTTGAATAACATCCTCTTCTCTTTGGAAAGGGTGATGTCTGTTCTAGGAGACAGAGGGACTCAGTTCTCTGGCTTCTGTAGCAAGTCTAGCAGCCACTAAGCAAGTATGTAACGTGTTTGAAAGTGCTGCAGTTCAGAAGAGAACATTGCTGTGGTGACATTTTGTAAAGAAATCAATCTTAATGGTGCATTTTGTATATGCATGGTGCGTTTACGTGGTTGGGAATTTCACTGGATATAGTGTCCAGTTACTTTCTGAATAGTGGTGCAATTTCAGCATCATTGGGTCTTCAGCTGTTGAAGATCACAGCTCTGGGCACATGCACAGTGCAAGACTTCATACTTCAGAGTAATTTTTGGTGCTTCCAGAACTAGGCAGCTGCTAAGCAGAGCATTATTTTCATGTGATAAGTCTATTCATGGACTGTTTTGGATCCCACTCTGAATTAGGGACTCAAGCAGTACTTAAAACTACACACAGAGACACTGGAAATCACAATGTTGACCTAATCGTGTATGGGAAGGAGGGAGAAGATAGGAGCTGTAGGCAAGAAGGGTGGGCCATCAGCATAGAAGTTATTTGTTTGCCTCCATGGTTCAGTAACTGCCTGGATTTCCTTACTTCAGCACTCACATGTTTCACGATCACAGAGATAAGCCAGAGATTGTTGCACAATATCTATGTACTCTCAACTCAAACCTCCCATTGACATCCAAGGAGCCTGCGAGGTGAAAGAACAGCACAATGCATCTGAACCACTCGAGTAAAGAAGGAATCCAAGCACGGCACCTTGTCAAGACACTCGCATCTCAAAAAGAGCACTTCAAAAAACTCCTGGCACACATTAGAAGTCTCAAAAATTCAGCTATAGTAAAATTAGTGTTTGATGTCTCTCAGAAACGGAAAGCTTGTCATACTGTCTTTCACTCTTTTCAAGAACACAGACTACATAACTTCCCTCCCCCAATCACCTCTTTCAATACTGTCTATATTCCTCCAACCCATTTTAGCAAACATGAAGATAAGAAAGCAGGCAGAAGTCAATATCCCTCTCACCATCCCTGGTGATATTCAAAAGATGTGTAGATGTGGTCCTTAGGGACATGGTTTAGTGGTGAGCTTGGCAGTGCTATGTTAAAGGTTGGACTTGATCTCAAGGGTCTTTCCCAACCTAAATATGATTCCAATATCCGCTTTGACATTTCCCATAAGCTGAGTGCCAACAGAAATTTGAAGCATTTTGGCATACACCAACATACTACTTTTTCTTCATGAAGATTTCAAGCCCAGCATTCTATTTATGCAAACTCACTCAAACAGTTCAGCAGCTGCAAGATTACAGTTCTGCCATGAACGACATTAAGAAGGGACTGCTTTCCCCACCTATCCGTATCCTCACTATAGAAAGCAGGAGTTACTATCTGTTGTCATTTTCCCAAACTATAATGAGCTTTCCGGACTGAAATCTTACTAATAGAGTGTCTGGCATAGCGAAATAAGTAAAATCTTTGCCCCAGAGAAACTAAGACTAGAAAGAACCACCAAGACAAACAGCCTAGATCGCTCCATAGACCCTCTGACTACTGCTTTTCAGGGTAATGTTTTTGCACCAAGCTGCTCTTCTGCCTGACCTAGAAAGAAATCCTCATCCCCACCGTACATTCAAATCAGCTGTTCTTTTCCCAGCATGAGGATGGTAAGTAAGCTATAATTGACCTGTTTGCTGAGAAGCAAAGGGAAAATACAGCATATTATGAAAATTACAGGCAAGCCTTCACCATGACAGTTCAGTTCCCATGTCCCGTATATGCCCTACTAATAGGTCCAGACCGCTGAAAAAACGTCACAGTGCTCTAGGCACAATTCAATTCGCTTAAATCTAGAATTGCATGAAAGCAATGCATCAAGAACATGTTCTGAAGACAAAAAGAAAAAAAATCCCAAACCAACAAACAAACAAAAAAAAAAACCAACCCCAAAAAACCCCCCAAACATCTCTGGAATGAAAAGGAAAGACAGACATCCAGCTTGTGGGCACACAATGCATGTAGTAAAGCCAAGGTGCAGCTGAATGTACAGCTACAAGACTACAAACCTGAAGGTGCAGCAGTCCTTGGCTACAAGACTGAAATACTGCTTCCATATCCAGCACTTCCATCTCTTTCTCTCTGAAAAATATCCATTTCTTCAGTATTTGGGAGTAAAAGCCCAACTATTTCTCCTAAATAAGTGCTACTGATTCACCACAACATTCTTCTGTGCCCCTAAATTTCCTAAATTCATCTTTTGTCCACATGATGAATTCACACATCTGCTTTGTCTATTCTTCTCCCTCCCACCTCAGCAAATCACTGTGCTCATTTTTAAGTGTAGGAAATACTTCGTGAACTATTCTTGAGTCAACACACCACACAACAATTTCAAAGCACTGCAGTTCTTTCATGCCCATTGTGTTCCAACTGAAAGCTCTCATTTGGGGAATCAGATAATCCTGAAGTATTTAATGGGGAAGGTAATTTTGAATAAGCTTTTATTCCCCACTTCTTGTTCCAGTGATCTTTATTCTCATGTACAGAAAAATTCTTTAATTAAACATTTCTACCAACACCCATCACCTCTAAAACCCAATCTGGCAGCTGCTTTAGGGCTTATATATTACTTTTTGTGATTTATTCATGCTGGGAAAAAATAAGAATTGGTAACAGGCATTAGGAGAGAAGTATGACTAGTAGTACCAACTGCAGAAGCCACAATGTAGACAGTATAAAAGCATCTGACCACAAACTAATTCAGAAGTTAGCTAGCTGGAATAGGCATTGTAACTGGGGATGGTAAAGCTATACGTAATTTTTGGCCGACAAAACATTCTTCCAAACACTATGGCCTGCAGCGCTGTAAGAAGCAATCAAGGATTAAGTTATCATTTCACTGCTCTGGCAAGAGAACTCAGATATTTAGCAAGGTGAAACATGCACCATGCACCATCAGTTATCCCTTTTATCCAAATAGATTGTGTCAGACTAAATCCTGGCATGTACTTCCCTGCCAACCAATCTCCTGGGCTCTGGACACTGGCCAACAACTAGTTCACTCTTGCCAGCTCTTGTGCTATCCCATGGCAGGGTAAAGACATGTTTGCATGGAGGATACAATTCCCACCCTACAGCAGGCTGACAGGAGACCGTTCCTAGGACTCTTATTAGGCATCTAAAAAGTGCAAACATGAGTCCTCCAATCTGTTGCTAACTTTGTATCACATATACTACGCAATACCTGAGTAAGGGATGCAGTGCTTTTAGATGAGAAGTTATGTCCCACAGGTTTTCAGCAGATTTCATTAAGTCTTTCAAAGGGAATTCAGGTAAATCCAGCAGCTCTGGCAGCAAACCTTCCCCCAGCAGCTTTGAAGCACCTACAGGCCAAGGTCAGAGGCACTGCTAAATGTGCAGCAGCTGCCAACCAGATTTCCTCCTTCCTCACTCTTATCAGTAATTACTTCTAAGAGCATCCCCAAGCAATGCCATCTATCCGCTTCCTGTGCTGCTCTCAAACAACACAGAGCTGTTTATCTCCCCAGCATGCCTTTTCTTTTGAAACCCCTTTCAACACCTCTCCCTCAAAGAAAACCCCAAACAACCCAAAAGGAGACTTAAACCCCTTCACAAACTGTTTCTGGAGCAAAACCAGTTTATGATTGTAGATATATATAACAAAAAATTCCTTTTCATGATGTTAAACGTGTGCTGCGGTTCAGGTCAATTAAAGGTTCAACACAAATGCCCTGCGCTGCACAAATGCAGCTATGCAGCTATTTAAGTACCTACTTGCTCACTTATACAATATAAAAGACCTCAAAATAAGGAAAATAGCACATACAGCAGAGGACCAGAGCTGACTAACAAAAACCTCTGCACCAGGGGCCACGTATGAATGAGCGACCATAACTAAATGTGTAGCAACTGCAGGTCAGAGGCTATGCTAGTTGCAAATTCAAAGCTCGGAACCTTTTTCTGGACTAAAGCATCTACGTCCATCCTGGATGGTGACAACAGTCATTTGGCTTTTCTGTGAACTCTGCCATAATAAACTGGCTTTTTAGAAAGTCCTAATGAACAAAACTATCAATTACCCAGGAACTGAGACCTGAGTGCTGGTTCCTACTGCCAGGAATGATTAATACAAAATGTATACTCAGGCATTGAAGAAAAGGTAGAAGTAACTCCATTCTCATCACTAACCATAAGAATAGCTTGTGGCCTGGTGGTACAGGGATAAAGCAAAAGTTTCTGTGTCACCCATCAATCCTGCCGTAACGCATTGTAATTAAAAGAAAACTCCCTAATAACCCAGAAAAGCAGTCACATTTCCTCGTTGTGATCTGATGAAATTTCTTGCTCCTACTTCTGAATTTTTCACCTAAATATGCATCCTTTTTAGAATAATTCTACCATCACTAAAAGACCACATTTGTAAGCAAATACTGTGTAATTTCTTTGTGAAGCAAATGCGGATGTAGCCTGTGTTCAATATGGGTTCTGTTATATTCTGGGTACAATACTCTCTACAAGAAATTGAAATTCTGGACGTATAAAAACTTAAACTAAGAAAAAGATAAAAAGTCATCTCCAACCTAAAATTTGACCTAATGTTTACCTCCTCACACTACTCTCTTGTTCCACAGTAGCCACCAGCAACAGATACTTGCTAGCAGCTGGTTTCACTTAAACCTCTCTTTTCCTTTTCCAATGATCTATTTGGGAGACAAAGTGTGGTACGTGCCATGTGGAAAGCGTTCAATATTTTGTGGTCTCAGTGATTATCTCTGTGGTAGTATGATAGCTCATGTACACAGTTAAGGAGCCATTCATTTTCCTGAAAAAAACCCAACACAAAGGTGGTATCACATAAACTCCCAATGCTAAGTTTGCATTGCAAAGAAGCTATTTTAAGTCTGCAAGTGTAGGCTACACAGCTAGTTGCTGGTATTCATAAACATTAATGAGATGTCAGGCTTTCATGTGTACTGAAAGGAGCCAAATGATGGTTTCTGCTGAATTCTAACTTTGAACTTCCAGATTGCCTGCTGGTTGTCTCTTCTAGATGAAGCATCTTGATTTTAGATGCAACTTGTTGCCTGCGTGACTGCGATCCATATGGGACAGCATATGCAAAATGACACAATCGTGACTTAGCACTGTAGGCAGCAGTGCCCCTATAAACAATCATAAAAGCAGATGTTTCTACATGTATCTTGAGAACCCCTTTTAATTATTTTAAACATACACATTACCAAATTCAGAGGTTAGAAAAGTGCTGAAAAATACCTGCAGTTCATCCTGGAGAAGAGAAGGTTCTGGAGAGACCTTAGAGCAGCATCCAGTGCCTAGAGGGGTTGACAAGAAACCTGGAGAGGGGCTTTTGACAAGGGCCTGTAGGGACAGGACAAGGGGGAATGGCTTTAAATTGACAGAGGGGAAATTTAGATGAGATCTTGGGAAGAAGTTGTTCCCTGTGAGTGCGGTGAGGCCCTGGCACAGGGTGCCCAGAGAAGCTGTGGCTGCCCCATCCCTGGTAGTGTTGAAGGGCCAGGTTGGACAGGGCTTGGAGCAACCTGGTCTAGTGGAATATGTCCCTTCCTGTGGCAGGAGGGGTTGAAACCATATGATTTTTGAAGTCCCTTCCAACCCAAACTGTTCTGTGATTCTATGATTTACAAAAAGCAGTTACGAATATCTATTTTGAGGAACAGGAGGATAATGGAATTTTAACAGATGAACAGGACTGAGTGACTCTCAAACAGTTTGAAGCCATTCCCTTGTATCACCCATACTGTGTTTCTCTAAATCCAAAAGACATCAGGCCTTCTTGAGAAGCTGAAAACCAAATACTGAATTTTTTGTTAGTTTAAGACTATACATGTAGCGCTTAACATACTTCATGTAGGATGGATGACAAAACAAGCATAATTAATCAAATGTACTTCTAAAACGTCACTGCTGGATCCCGTGGTTACTGCATCATCCACTCAAAGTCACAGAGCAGATTTGCAGCCACACTGAAAAACCCAACAACCCAATGTAACTCAGTGTGAAATTTGAGAGCCAGCTGGTCTCCTTCCCGTTTGTATCGTTACCATATAAAATATTGAGTAATAAGAAACCATCAGGTTGTACCCAAAATATTGCATCCCTTCCTAGCGAAGCATGGGGATGACATTCAAGCTTCCATACTACATGGTGCGAGCAGAGAAACTCAAATGGGTGGCAGCTGCAATGCTCTACAGTTAGACCATGTACGTCAGTTAAATTCAACTGTGGTCTTTTCCACGTAGACATTTTCCTGACTGTAACTCCCCTAAACAGTGCAGATTATCAACTCAGTGGCATGTTACTTCCTTACAAAACAAAACAAAACCCCCACACTTACAAATTGCTTAAGCAAACATCATCTTTAAAGTCTAAACTCTGTTTTGGTGGGGGCTTGGAGTAGGAACAGGAAGGAGGGCTCTCTATTTGAAGAAAACGTACTAACAGTCTTGTTAAAAATAGTCTAGAGTGTATTTGAGGGTTATCTGCTCCACAGAGCTCACACTTTGCCCACCACTATAAATCATCACATATTCATAAAAGCAGTAACTGAAAGAAAAAAAGGAATCCCAAACCTGATTGGTTTACAAAGAAGTTTGCTATATACCACCAGCTAGCACACATTTATAGCGACAAACTGAAAATATGCAGCACAAGGGAAGTGCCACACATGGCGCTAGTATTTTCCATCTGAACAGGGTGGGAGGAAAGAATCAACGGCCAAAATTCTCTCTTAGAGTTGCCACATTTTCTGTCTCATCTGGAGCACAGGGCTAAGATCCAGGAGACATGCAGCCATCATGGTAAAATAACTTTAAACAGCCCTGCATATACTTTGCTTTTTCAGATTCTGTGCTCTTGCTGGCAGAAGTATCACACGAGCCATGGTGGCAATGGTTGGAGCCGTAGTGAGAAAGAAGCGAAGTTATTTAGCTGTTATGCCATCTACAAATGTTTTTCAATCTTCCCTCCTCCTCTCCCCCACTTAATAAAACCAGATTAATTTTCTAAAGGACCTGTGAGACCCAAAAGAACAAATTTACATTTACAGGCAGCAGACTTTACTTCTTCTGCACCTTTTAGGGACAGTGCCTGACACGCATGCCCACCTCCCACAGTCCGTTCTAAAAAAGCACTAGGACAACTCCTTTGCATGTGCTAAGCTATCCTCCTCCTCCTGCTGATGGGAAGCAAGAAAGCAAAATCTTTCAGTCTGTAGGCAGGTTGGGAGATTATCCAAGGTCAGCTGCTCTAGGGTGAAGCCTGCTTGCAAAAGAAACAGTTTTATTAACAGTTGTCTTCCCCAAAACACAGCCCTGAAAGTGGTGGGTAGAAGTCTCTCTTCCCCAGCACTTTTTTGCAAAGGGAAAAGACTTAATAGTTTACTTTGATTAAAAAAAACACTTAATGAATGTGAAATTAATATAAGACTTTCAGATAAATGCTGATGGACATCGTAAGAACTACATATAACAGCTGACAACATACATAAGAGAAAAGAGAAGCTAAGGGATATTCATGTAAAGATCAGATCACATGTTCCAGCTGAGTGAGCTCCTCAAACACCAGGCTTCAGCACATTGGCTTGTCCTCAGCTGGGAGTTCTTTCTGAACACTGTCTCAATTTTAATAAACAAGCTAATTTACCCAGTTCTGGTGTTATTCAACTGGTTCTTTGGGTTTTTTTGGATTGGGTTTTTTGTTTGTTTGGGATGTTTCTGTTTGTTTGGGGGTTTGGTTGGTTGGTTGGGAGTTTTTATGGTGTTCTGTTGTTTGGCTGGTTTGTGGTGTTTCTTTGAAGCACCTCTAATTATGAGCACTGCATTCTAAGCCATGTAAACACAGTAAGACCAGAAAACTGGTCTTATGACAGCTGTGCACTCATTTAGCAAAGCACATATAGAACACAATGGCATTCACAAGCAGCAATACCCTCAAAACATTATCCATTTCTCTATTGCATTCAGTTTCCTGTAATACTAGAGGTACAGATGCCATACCCAATAGAACGGAGGAGGATGCATTTCTAAAACCACTACAGGTGACCCACTGTATAAAATAAACTTTAGAGATTGTCAAGTTATTTGACAGCATTTAAAAGAGACAAACTCCAAGAAGTAATAAGCTCATGTGGCTTCCACACCACACACCTGCACCATTCTGCCTGCCTCTACATGTCATGAAACTAAACATACGTAGAAAGAACAAACACACAGAAAAGAAAGTAATATGTAGAAAGATTAGACACACAGAGCAGAACGACAGCTTTTTGATAAGCCAATTTTGTACCTACATCAACCTGACAGTATTCCTTTAACCTCATTACTGTTCTGCAGCCAGAATAACGAAATAGACAAGATGCCTAATTACCATAATTTGGCCACTCTGACTTATGAAATCTGCAAGTACTCAGTCATGCAGCTGATTGAATAAGTCTGTCCAAGCATAACCACAAACACAGAAAAGATGCTGGATATTCAATTTGGTCATTTGATGCTCCAAAAAACAGGACACAGAGGTAAAATTCCTCTCTTCAGGTATTGCAGCAACAGTTATTAGCATGCTAGAATTGTCCATGTCTTGGAACATGTAATCTATGATTTCATAACTAGATAAATAAATAAAATAATTTAAGGTGTTATATTAAGCACAGGATGAAGAAAGAATGTTTAAAGATTAAGCATCACTGCTAAGGCATCACACCCAGTTTTTAGATTAGATATTAGGAAGTTGTTCCCTGTGAGGGTGGTGAGGCCCTGGCACAGGGTGCCCAGAGAAGCTGTGGCTGCCCCATCCCTGGCAGTGTTCAAGGCCAGCTTGGACGGGACTTGGGGCAACCTGCTCTACTGGCATGTGTCCCTGCCCATGGCAGTGTGGTTGGAACTAGCTTTAAGGTCCCTTCCAACCCAAACCATTCTGTGATTCTAAGCTTCTTACCATGCCTTACTTACCAGCAGCACAAAGTGGAGTCTCCTGATTTGCAGTATTTACACTACCAACATGAGTTATTGCTGCTGAAACATGTGTAGAATGAGCAGAGGGTATTTATCCTTGCTGGCAACCTTCACCGGCTCTAGTTATCGTAGTGTTGAACTGAGGGGAAGACAGAAATGCACTGCTGCTATTGTGCTGGTTACAGTGACCAGGAAATCAGTCTCCAGGGAATAAAGCACTTGGTATAAGTGGTACAATTATAAATCAAAGAGCCGAGGGTACAGCTCTCTCCCTCTACCCCCACAGACAATAATAAATCAACATTTATGCAGGACTGGAAGAGCCGTAGGAATGCAGCTTCATCTTCCTGGCTGATCAGACTGTCCAGGCACATAGTGTCATACAGTTTCGGGTAGAACTGAAATAGCAAAGGGAGACAGGCTTTTGAAACTGTCAAGTGTCAGAGCTGGAAAGAATTCAGACAGACACTTGGCCCACACAGAAGGGCTGCAAAACACAATTTGTGTTTGGCTATGTGTTTAAAGCAAGCACCTGAAAAGACCCTCCCTTGCTTCTATCTCCCTCCTTACACCTCTATTTTTTCCCCTTGAACTTTGATTTTCCCATCAGCAATTTAATGACCGAATGCTCCCAGAGGAAGCAATTCCAAACATGCAAGTTTCCATTTATTGTTCTGCAGAATGAGAGGAAAATCTAGCCTCTCCAAGTACAACACTGCGTTTCAAACATTACACTTGCCTTCCAGAGTTGAAAGGGAAAGAAATCTGTTTAAAACATGACTTGCAAAAAGAAAGGAAGAGAAAATATGTTACAGGCATAAAGCTGTATTGTAAGAGACTGCTTGAAAGGCTGCCAATGCTGCAATCCCCCACATTATAAACTTGAGGAATATTTAATATGATTTTTTGGTTTTAGCTGCCATACAGTTTCAAGTAGGGTTCAGATACCAAAAGAGATTTTAAAACTCTCAAGCTCTTTTGTAAGATATTCAAAGGCCCTAGCTTGTGTCAAGTCCAATGCTCCTTTCAGAAATCAGGCAACTGACTTAGCCTGCCTAAAAATCACTGAACAAACCCAATAGAAATTAGCAGGGGAAAAAAAAATAAAAAAAATACATCAAAGCTCTTGGTATCCTCCCCAAGCTATTTATTCTTTCCCAATGGAATGGTTTTTAAGTTCAACTGCTAAATGTATTTTTTCCAATGACTTACGAGTGCTTAGAAGAGTCAATACTAAAACCTTTCAAATAACATAGAATCACAGAATGATTTGGGTTGGAAGGGACCTTTAAGATCACCTAGTTCCAACCTTCCTGCCATAGGCAGGGACACCTTCCACTAGACCAGGAAGCTCCAAGCCCCTGTGTCCAACCTGGCCTTGAGCACTGCCAGGGATGGGGCAGCCACAGCTTCTCTGGGCAACCTGTGCCAGTGCCTCAGCACCCTCACAGGGAACAACTTCTGCCTAAGATCTCATCTCAGTCTCCCCTCTGTCAGTTTAAAGCCATTCCCCCTTGTCCTGTCAAAAGCCCCTGTCCAGGTTTCTTGTCGGCCCCTTTAGGCACTGGAAGCTGCTCTAAGGTCTCCCTGAAGCCTTGTCTTCTCCAGGCTGAACAAGCCCAGCTCTCTCAACCTGTCTTCATAGCAGAGGTGACCCAGAATTTGGAACATCAACATATAACCCTTCATAGTTCATTAGAAAGAAAACCATGGACAAATACACATATAACCGTTCCTGTACCTGATGCAAAGAAAACCCTCATTAAAAACAACCCTGCTTTTAGTTCAACAAATAAGCCTAGAGATCCTGCTTATCAATGAGCAATATGCAATGAAGCAGTCTTTCAAGTCCAGCAAGCTTATTCACTTTATGTTCTTAAACACAGCCTACTGAACTATCACAACATATGGATATGATAAAAACTCCCCTACATTAAAATTTTATAAACCTTAGATCAGGCAGTTTTGGGGTTTGCAAGCATGTTTGTCACCTGGTTCCGTGGCATTAACTCTGCTACCTGTGCTATAAACAAAATCCACAGATGAATCAAGACCAGATTACTTAAATGTGAAGCTTTTCTTTTTAAATAACAGAAAAGCATTGAGAGTCTCTTGAAGCCTCTTGCATTGTTCCCACTGTACAGATATGATAAAAGGGAACAGTAACTTATCCAAGGCTGCTTGCACTGGCAGCAGAGGCAGAGCTCAGAGACTTCTTTGTCCCCCCACTCCTGCTGCATGCTTTATTGCCTGTCATGCCAACCTAAGCAAGAGAATTTCACAACACAAGTCATTTTGACCAGCATCTAAGAGTTTTAGAAAGAAGGCAAGGGGAGGGAGATTGTGCTTAAGACCTCATAGCAATAGCCTTTTCCCACATGAAGCCCTCCTCTCAGCCACCAAATTAAATGAGGTTTGTTCACAGAGTTGTTCATGCCAGCACAACCAGCTTTTTTAATTGAATATAGATAAACAGAGACTTCAGGGAGGTTATCAGACATTGCCACATGGCCCATGTAAAGTCTTATTTAAATGTTACTGCAAACAACTTGGGAGTATATTAATACTGAATAAATTTGATAAATCATAGCACCACAGACTGGTTTGGGTTGGAAGGGACCTTAAAGATCATCTAGTTCCAAACCTGTCATAGGCAGGGACATATTCCACTAGATCAGGTTGCTCAAACCCCCATCCTACCTGGCCTTGGTCATCACCATTTTGTATCTGTACTATGACCATGCACCATACTTTAAGTGTTACCATCATGTGCTCTATATATTCAGAGATATTAAAGCTGGAAAGAATGGCTCAACAGTTAACCCGACCTTGTAGTACCAGCTACAAAATTACACCCATCAACTTGTGTTTGGCGATCATAGCTCCTTCTGAATAACATTCTTATTCTTGCAAACAAGAGCCCACTGTTACCTGTCATAGTTTGCTCCAATAGTTCATAACCTTTGCAGTTAAAAATGGTACACTGACTCCTAATTTGTAATTTCTCTAGTTTTAGGCTTTCATACACTTGGTCTTTGTGATACCCTTCCCTTCTCACAGTGCAAGTTTCCAAGATGATGACAGCACTTCCTATCATGCACAAGTCATGTGTTAGCACCAGCATGTGGAGAAATTCACATTTATGATCCTTCAGTCTCTAAAGCTTATGGTGTGAAGACGTATTTGAGCAAAACAAAGTTCAGTAATGAGACAAATATCTGCTGGCAACATGTATCTTACACACAAAATACCACATTTTATACTCAGTCTTACGATATGGAGACTTCCACTTCCAAGCCTTTCCATGAGCTCTCCACACCAATAAGCAAATCAAAAGAACTAAGAAACAAAAGATAAGCAGCTAAAGCTATTTCATACTACTGACTTAAAAACTATGTGTCAAAGACTACCTGTTTTATATCATAGGAACAAATATTTTATGGTGTCATGGTTTAAGCCAAACCCAGGACATACTGAATGATTCTAATAAAATCCCAGAATGGAAAATGCCATAGGAAAGAACAAGTATGCAAGGCTACATGCAGAAAATGGTCTCACTTTCACAGAATGAGTACTGCAATAGAAACCAAAACTCCTTACTTTCATATATCAAAGTGTAGAAATCAAGATTCTTTCAAGTTTTTTTGGTTTTAGCTAAATAGACAGCATTAGTTTATCAACACGCACTTCACATTTCTGTCAAGGGAACTGCAACACTAAAGCTCCACTTAAATAGGGAGCCCCAAATGAGAGCAGCAATCATCCTCAGACAAAATCTCCATGGTATCAAAACAGTCTCGAGTGCCAGCAGTCAGTATCAGCAAACAAGTGGGATAAGGTAGAATAGAGAATAACTAAACACTTAGACTGTGAGAAAATATCCTTGCCATTTCAAATAACTCAGTTGCCCCCTATTTACCCTTCAGTTTGCAGGATTTGCAGTTTAAGCGAGCAATGTTAAACCAGCATCACCTGGTTGCTGACACCACAGGAGTTACCAGCAGTGAACCTTTCACTGCGATAAGCACCCTTCGATGATCAAAAATAAGATTTTCATCTGCATCAGATCCTCAACCACCGATAAAACAGAATAAACCTTTCTGAAGCAGTGATTCATGAGATAAACATATTATATACATTGTTGGTTCTGTGTACAAGGCCTAGAGTAAGAAGTTCTAAAACATAGAGACATTAAAAAAAAAAAAAATCATAGAATGGGTTGGGAGGGAGCTTAAAGCTCACCTAGTTCCAACCTTTCTGCCACGGGCAGGGACACCTTCCGCTAGACCAGGTTGCTCCAAGCCCCTGTGTCCGACCTGGCCTTGAACACTACCAGGGATGGGGCAGCCACAGCTTCTCTGGGCAACCTGTGCCAGGGCCTCACCACCCTCACAGGGAAGAACTTCTTCCCAATATCTCATCTAAATCCCTCCTCTGTCAGTTTAAAGCCATTCCCCCTTGTCCTGTCAGTACACGTCCTTGTCTTAAGTCCTTCTCAACATTTCTTGTAGTTCCCCTTTAGGTACTGCAAGACTGATGTAAGATCTCCACTAAGCATAAAACCAATTCAATCCAACCTATCCAACTTTTTAAGAATGTCAAAAGATTAGTTTAGTTTCTCCAGAGCACAGACCAGGAGACTCATACACACTGTCAAACTCCTGGACACAGCATTAGTAGGTGATTCTTAACAAAGGTGCTTTTAAAAATACAAAGAATTTGATCTATGAAAAGCGAGTGTTTACAGGAAGGAACCTGCTCTGCCTGGATCTCACTGCTGTGGAAGCAAAGTCACTTTGAAGTTCTCCATGGCTGCATTGTTTCAGCTGTTAAACGGCAAGGTAAACCTCCCAGGAGGTTAAAATAAAGCTCCAAGGCTTACAGCTACTTTATAGCTTCAGGGAGAAACATCAGCCAGCAGGCAGAACTGTCACGTACTCACTTCTCTCCACTCATTCTATTAAATATTCCAAGTTTTTGGTGAGGTAACTCATAGCTGAGCAATACTTTGAAACTAGTAACTTATTAATAACATCTGTGATCACATAAGGCAGGTACATCAGGCGAGATCAACTGCCCTCCAAAAGGTAGATTCACCCAAGATGATGGGTTATGCTGTTTTCTGATGCTTGCTAAGAAGTGCTCAAGTTTGGGGTTGTCCTTCCAGAACTTTAAGAAGTACCCTGCAGTCAGCAGTTCCCGGATGAAAAATTGCTACTTAGACTCAACACAGGACAAAAATAAAGAAGGTGACCTGACTCAGAAGTGTATCATAGAGTGGTTTGGGTTGGGAGGGACCTTAAAGATCATCTAGTTCCAACCCCCCTGCCACAGGCAAGGGGACACCTTCCACTCAACCACGTTGCTCCAAGCCCCGTCCAACCTCGCGTTGAACACTGCCAGGGATGGGGCAGCCACAGCTTCTCTGGGCAACATGTTCCAATGTCCAGAGTAGAGAAACACGCATTCAGTGCCAAAAGTACAGATGGCAGAAGCTTATGCCTGTCATGTTTGGAGGATGCAGTGTGGGACAGTTGTTGCAGACAGTGGGTGACGCCAGGGGGTTGGAGGGGTGTAACATGTGTATGTACAACCTCACCCAGCAATGGTTCTGGGGCGTGTAGCACATCTGGGAACCACAGGGACGGACAAAACCAAGGTGTCAGAGCACTGCTGGCATGCTGGGTTAGACAAAGCCTAGCAACGGCCTTCTCTCCAATCCTTCCATCCTTCATCAGACATCCTGCCCAGCATCAGTACGAAGAACTTAGGAGTCCATTTGCTTTTGCAAAGTTTGGACTATGCACAAGCCTCCCAAACACAGCTTCAGACATCAGCTTTGTGTTACAACTGCCCTACAGAATTCCACAACTGACTGTAACCCATAAAATTAGTAACATATCTAATGCAGCTTCCTTTGCAGCGAACTGATCTACCAGACAAGAACATTGTTTCA
>NW_009928608.1:40291-46275 GCF_000696875.1 Nestor notabilis
CCCAAAACACTTCAAAATTTGTAAATTGTTCATTATCGACACCTGCAGTGTGTCTACATTATTATACACACCCACCACTGTTTTAGGCCCACCAAAAATTAATTCCGCCAGTATGAAATCAGTGATGCAAAATATAAGTGGTTTTAAAAAAAAATAAAAAAAAATCAGCACCGTCTGGTGCCCTATCTGCCGATTCCCAAGTCTTCACAAGTCCAAATAACTTGGATTCATGCACAGACCTAACTCCAAGAAATAGATATTCTACTCTGATCAAGCCATCTTTGCCCATCATAGCACCTTGATGAAAGGCAAAGAAGAAGACTGGGACAAGAAAAAAAGGCACCTCCAAAACAAGTCTCTGGCTTGCAAGTAAAGAAAACACTGACAACGGATTCTTCTTCCTCCTTTGCGACAACCACAGGCCCTCTATCTCTACAGAACATGCAGCAAGAGATAATTGTCTATTTTGACAAGTTTGCTTTGTGTTGAGAGCATGTCTCAGTCACCATGATCTTCCTGGTCAAAGACAACACCATGGCAACAGTACAAGGTCCCTCTAAAGTGGATTTTCAAGGGGTCCCTTCCCACTCAAATACCTTAAAGAGGAGGAAATCCTCCCTCCCCCAAACCTCAGATGCCCTGTCAGCATGTTTTTTTTTCTTACAATGTTTAGCATTAAGTAATAGAAAAAGGCTACAAAGGAGCCTTACAGGAGGAGCTATAATTTAATTTGAATATATTCAGTTGGTTAAACAATGAAAAAGATTCCTTATGAAGCAGCAGCAGCAAGAGATTCACGTAAGAATATGCTGCAGTGACTTGGAAATCAAATAATAGAGATCTCCTTTTAAGGAAGAACAAAGATCACATACTGTACTACGATCATTATTACTCATTTTACATTCTGCCTTTGTTACTGTATTCTAAAAGGATCTGAATTTTAAAATAGGATTTAAAAGGTCTTCAAATGACAAGAATCCCTTGAGTAACTGTTTCAATTTAAGATTCTTCCTTCTTTTAGAGTTAACATCAATAATTTTCAAGTCTGAATATAAACTTATTAAATAAACTTGTTATATAAACTTTCATTACAGTCCTCTGCAAATGCACAGACTAAAAACTTGCTCAAAAACTTCAACTGTAATACCAATCATAATTATTTGCAAAACAGCAAAGGTATTTACCTTATTGCCATTATAATTTATAAACCACTACATACAGATCGGGACAACAGCAGGAAAAAACCACACAATTACATTGTAATTAGTTTCTAGTTGGCCTAGAGAGGCCAGGACAGACTAAGTTGTCAAGTTAGTTTCTTTTGTGATAAAAATTAACTGCATTTTTCTGCAAGGGTAGATTTTTTCCAGTACTTTTCCCTAAATAATCAAGCTCGTTCTGAGCATTAACCCTGATGATAAACAAGGATTTATTACTTTTATGCAACTTGGCAACAGTTTCAAAACTTGTTAGTGCCAAGGAAGTCTTCAGAATTTTATCTGCCAAAATTTGCAGCAAGGATAGAACACAGACACAAACAGGACCCACAAGCTCCTAAACACCAATCTTCTTTCTACTTAACCTGCTGTGTCAAACTGAACATATTCAAATTATAGCTTCTTCCCAACACTTTTCTTTATAGCTTTTTTTTTTTTTTTTTTTGTACTACAAGCATTTGGAGGTATGGATTTCACTTTGCAAGTATCCATCCAATATGCACCATAAAGATCTAAGCATTTATGTCTCTGAATGCTATGAGAGGCAAATGCTATGGGGCAGACTGCCTTTTTATTAGCATGCAGTAAATACCAGTATATATTAGGAAATGTAAAATTCTGCATAAAGTCATCTCTGATTTGGTTGTCCGTAGTAAGGAGCTGTTTCGATCTGTTACATGGAGTGATTCATTTGTTACTAATGCAGTATCCAGCTGAGAGACTGTATCACTTAAAAACCACATTTCCAACATCTGCCATTGTCGATGTTCAAGGATCCAAGTATCAGTTAATGTTCAGAATGCAAAGAAAAATGTTAATTATTTCAAAGTTCATGGTAACCTGGAGTGTTTCTGGCAAACTTTGCTAAAGGCTCTAATCACTAATGTGAAGATGCCGAAAAGTCAGCCAAGATCTTCCCCAAATGATTGAAAGACAAACCCCCCCCTCCCCAAAAAACGGTAAGTTGAGAATATCTGTGACTATTTAGGAAAAAGGACCATGGGAATTACACCAGACACATACTGGCAAGGGCAAAATCACAAGTGAGAACACCACAGGGCCGTATGGGTTTGCAGATGAGAATGCCATATGAAAAGCAAACTTGGGTGCCGGTCATTAATCCCCAAACCCAGACAGTACCACCAGTGATATCATCATTACAAATGCAAGCATTTCAGGGAATCTCATTAGCAGAATTCAAGGTAACTGTACTAACCATTTCCCAGCTAGTGATTTTTACTAGAATAGACTACATGTTATTTTCATTGAGTGCTGCATTAGATGATTTAAGTTTTGTGGGACAGTTAACTTAATTCAAGAACTGATACAGCAAAGAAACAGGAAGCTTGATTTTGTCCTTCAGAAATTGAAGGTACATCCACACTTACTGATGGAGGAAAAAACACAGCACCTACTCCCCATATAAATCTCAACCTTTTCTCAACATCAGGTTACCTCACATGATACCCAGAATACTCAGCCTTGCCTGACCTCTATTTAAAATGCCACAGAAGGCATTGGTCACATGACACACGACTAAAACACCTAATGATCAATGTCCTATCTCCAATGCTTAGGAAGGCTGAAACCTTTGACATCCTTCAAAACTTTTTCATACAGAACCCAAAGCAGCCAACAGCTAAAACACAAGAAACAGCATGGAGGCAAAAACATTCAGCTTGAATTGGAGTTGCTTTGTTTCCTGTTCCAGCATGAGGTATCAACTATGTTTTAATTTAGAAAAGAATTATTCAAGATGAACATTTGATAACTGATTTTATTTATTTATTTTCCTTTTGGATGGATGTTCTGCTAAATATAATTTACCAAAAGGTATCTTGCCAATAACCCCTCACAAATTAACTTACAAATAACTGCTATCAACACTACTGTCTTGAAAATGAACCTGTCTCTCACTTTCAAACATATTAATTATAGATACAATTATACAGTGACAGCTAGCATTTATATTGAGGACTGTCAGCTGTTAGCACAGCCAACTCAGTAAGGTAGCTGTTTTCCAAATTCCACCACTCTGAATAAGGTCACTCTTCAACAGTATACCAACAATTCATGATTTTATTAATGTACAGAGCTACATGAATTATCCTTGGAGAGACTAAGAAAATCATCTGGACATATTCCTGGGCAACCAGTAATAGGAGATGCTGCTTGAGCAGGAGGGTTGAACCTGATGACCCTTCCAGCCTCAAACAGCCTGTGACTCTACACATACATTACTGTGTTTAAGACTGCCACGAGTAAGCCTGCTATCACTACTACAGCAACTCTAAAATATTCTGGAACCCTACTGCCTTTCCAATCTCCAGCCTGAAGGTAGGCAGCTGACATCCCTGCTCAGCAAAACAGCCTGTGTAGAATGCTCAGACTGTTGGTGGTGTCCTCTGGAAGGGAGTTATTGACATGACCTTACCTGGGAAAATATCACTCAAGAAACCTGAACACGGACTAGAAGCACAGACAAGGAAAATACAGGTGTGAGGAAATGTTTGATTACAAAGTATACAATATTCTTAGTACAGAAGGCTAACATGGCTTCACAAGAAACTGTGTGAAGATATAAGTCATGTGATACTTGTGAGCTCTATCAGTTTCACCTTGCGTCACCTTGACAAGTAAAACACCTCACTACACAACCACAAGACTGTTTACTGTCACCAAAGATTGGGTCATGGAGGACTATTCTATGCCTACTTCCAAACCTGTGTCAAAGTGCTACAGTTATTATTTAGCTTCCGGAAGTGTATCACTCGTCTTCCCATATTACAGTGTGAACCTGCCATGGTTCTACTAACCCACCATAATTCATGTATTGGATATGCTGTAAAAGACCTGCCAATGCTCTCCCTGCAGTTCAGTTAAACTCTAGCAGCAGCAAAGTACCTTAGTGGTGACAGGAAGAGATAATTAGTGTGTGTGAAAACTTTGCAGAGAGCAGTTGCACAGGCTGGAGTGAAGCAAGGATGTAAGGTTTTAACATGAAGTTACTGTGTAATTTATTTGCTGTTGTGGGCAGTACAGGTACTAAGATAGCTTGTAGGCAGTAGAGATGCTTCTATGTCTCAGCTGGTACATATGTGGTTTCAGCAGATGAGTAAAGCAACCAGATAATTGCTTCCTCCCAGAACCATCCCTATTTCTCTCTTCTCTGCCACAAAATTTGCATATACTATTTGCCTTCTTTTTTCTTCCTTTACGCCCCTGAAGTATGTATTTTTCTGCTCAGCACACTGTAATTTCCCTCCACATGGTACCACTGCTGCAAACTCTGCCTCCCGGTTTCAGCTGGGGTAGAGTTAATTTTCTTCCTAGCAAACCAGGACTCTCTGCTAAGTCATTATCTTTGGATGCATTTTCAGGAAGAAACCAGAACTATGCGGGCTATCAGATGAAGGCTAGCTAGTGACAAATACCAGTCAAAGAGTTCAGAAGAGTAGAGAGAAGACTGGATAGAAAAACAAAGCAATCGATAATGTCACTTCTGATCAGAGTTATTCATATTAGCTAACATTCTGATAATTACATTTGTTACCAAGTATAAATAAAATTCAGATCATAAGCATATGCAAATAATGCTTAAAACAATTCAGGAAGCTGGAAGTGCTCATCGTGGAAGGGCTATTCAGATAAAGGCTAGGTGGATAACCTGTTTCTTTATTTCATTTATCTGATCAGCACATTAGAGCTGTAACTGCTGAAGAACAGAACAAAATGCTGGCAGAAGCCTACAAACCCTGAGGAGAAAGAAAGAAAATGGTACTGTGGTTTCTAAAAGGATAAAAATGAAAGTAAGTGGACAAGCCTGAGAACCTCTGACAATACACATTAAGATGTAGGGTTTCTTTACATCACTACCACAACATAGAGGCCCTGAGTTGTGGTCCCACTGAGCTATATGACCTAATTAATTATACACCAGCACAAGAAGCTTCCTGTTTTCAAAAACAAGACCAAAAAAACCCCAAACCCAAAAAGCTCTAAGACAACAGCAAAACCAAAGCAAAACCCACTCTCCTCAAACAATAAAAAAACCCACCCTCCCCATACAATGAAACCCTTCTTGCACTAGACATCAAGCAGAAAAAATTGGGGAAAATGCTAATTTATTTTAGAGGCTAGAAAGGGAGGAAAAGAATGTGAAGTGAGTATCCTACAGTCAGATAAAAAGTGTACAGTAGAGCTGAGGCAAAACCTCAATTGCCCAGTGCAGCCACTAACCTTACCAGACATCCATCCTTCCTCTCCCTGGGTATCTTGAAAGTTCAGCCCTCTTCCTCTACACTTATTTAGCAAAAAATCACTGCTTAACCTGATTTGTTTCTCTCCTCAAAGGAGCGCTGATCGGACAATTGGGCTTTGCATTTTTGTAAGATGGTATATGTACATCAAAGCTGCTGTGAACTTTAAAGCACTAATTAAAATGTTATTTTATTTCACATACCCCCAGAGTACTGAATGCAACACACTACAGCAGCACACAGGAAGGCAAAGTTTATATGATTAGACTTTGTCCTGCTCCATATCAAAACAATGGATAAAGACACAAGTTATTTTAATGTAAATTAGAACCAGGGGAGAATAGCTTGGTACCTCTAAATCTGCAACAACAAGAGCAGAATTTAGTGTGCCTTTTAGAAGAAGGCCATAAACTGTCATCCCTCCATAGCTTCTTTCCAGGAAGCACTGACATTCCAACCCAGAGGGAAGGGTGCTGCCCATACAAGAGCAGCAGATGCTGCATTCCTG
>NW_009928608.1:46306-59389 GCF_000696875.1 Nestor notabilis
TCATGAGAAACAAACCCCCAAAATACCTACAAGATGTTGATTGTTGATTTCTCCTCAGAGGAGGAGGAGAAAAAACAGTTCTTTTATCTTGTTCCCATCTACTGAAACTGAAATAGGTAAAGAACATCAAATGTGAAAGCAAATCTTGAGGTGCTACAGCAGTTACAATTTTTCTTTCTTAGTGTAAGAGCTTGAAAACAAAGATACATAGACACAATTTCCTCTGCCTTCCATAGTGTTACTTCCAACTTTACAGAGCTGTAAAATGGTGGCAGAATTTGGTTAACCCCCTCAAATGTAATGGAGCATCAAATGTAACAGTGTCATCTTTGGAACTTCTAATTCTAAAATTACCACCACAACAAAAAAAGGACAAGTAACCTCAAACTGATGCAAAAAAGTAACTCCAAAAACTTGTTCAAAATTCTTCAGGACAATGAATGTAAGACACTAAGAGGTAATAATAAGACCATAAATAATTGAGAAAACGAACTCTGACGGTTTTTATATTCCATTTTCTAAAACCTAAGGAATACAGAAGACTTTATGTGATATTACCTACCCAGGTATTCTAGCTGGCCATAACGTATATGTCTGACAATCACTGAAAATACCATGAGGCATTTAACCACCTTCTCAGGAGAGCATCAAAACATGTCCCGCCACAGATGCTCAACTCTGAACACATTCAGATTATCTTATCTCAAATTAGCTGGAGGGGCACATCCACACAATCTAAAATGCCTGCAGCAAAGAGCATTAGATTTTTTCAGTGGAAAGTGATTCTGGCTATTACTAATCAATCATGTTGAATGGCAAGAAATACCCTCTCCTGCATCTTTGTCTGGTCTCATAATTATGTTAATCTGAGATCAAGATCTGGGAGTTTTAACTAAAATATCCTCAAAACAAAATTGGTAGGCATAAAGCCAAGGTAAGGCAGTTAAGAACTTTAACAAACTCGTTTTATATATATTTCATATATATATATGTGTAAGTTCTGTTCTTAAAATTTATATGAACTTATTTGACAGGCATAAGATCTCACTGAAGGTGCTAGGTATTCGCTGACACGCCAAATACCTTCCAGGTTTTAAAAGCCGTTCTGAACTGCATCTCTCATCTCCCACATAAACCAGTGGCTCCAGCCACTGAAATAAGCCTTCAGCCAGCAGGAGTATTATTCAACATCATACTGACCACTAAATCCATTTTACAGTCTTCCTTCATGAAGCATCATTATTTAAGAGTTGAAATTTAAAATGGAATCATTCCTCATAAGCGCTCATAGCTGCAACGTTTATTCAGAATACTGAAGGCAGACCTTAAGATCAAGTTTGCTTCCCTCTCTTTGCTCACTGCTCCCCACAAATTTATGGACACTAAGTCAGTCCTCTACCCTTCTTGGTTTGATTTCTTAACAGGAAATATACTTTGAAGTCTTTGAGTCTTCTGTTAACATATTAGATCAACATAGGAAACAACTATTTCAAACTTAAAACTGAGCCTTCATTACAGTGTTTTGTTTGGTTCATGCTGTCAGAATGACACAGGACAATTTATTACTGTCATTTCCTTATTTTCTAACATTCAAACAGAGTTTCAACTTAACTTCTGCCATTTCAAGGAATTATTACAATCAAATCAAATGTTATGCCCTTTTAAATTGTTTTTGTAAGACATAACCTACATTGCAGCAAAGTCAAAAAGCCACTGGGCTAAATTGGAAAACACCAGGTCAAATCCTAATTCCATTGAAACGGAAGTCCATTAGAAAATTGATACCAAGTCAAATTCCAACCAACTCTTCTTAAAGCAAATGGATTTGTTTTAACTTGTGGATTTAACGAGTCAAAAAACAACTAACACATCACAGTCTCCTGGAAGCTTAAACAGCCTGCTATTCTAAGCTGCAGATATAGGCCAGCTTTAAAAGCAAAACTGTTGACAATTCTCTCAAAATTACTATAGAGATTTAAATAAAAGCTACATTCCACTCAGATGTTCAACACAGTCATTCTTATAACATCAATATACCACAAAAAGGGGTTTTTGGTTTGGTTCAGTGATTGTGGATTTAAAAAAAAAAGCAACTAACCAACCAAACCTCTGGGACTGGCCCTTACTGCTGATACTGCTTTGCAATGGGAAGGAACTACAAAGTACTTTCTATTTGCAGCAGAACTCACAATCAGGAGCCTTTGCCAACTCCAGAGACATCTGCATAAAGGACAGGCTGCTTAGCAACTATCACCACCAACCTCCAAACACTGTCCATAAGCAGGTCAATAATGTTAAGGGTACTCCAGAATGTGCTGCTAGATTACACTGTCTAATAAAAGCCTTCAGTTTAGTGAAAAATTAAGGTTCCAGGTACTTTACTTAGATTTTTAAGAAGAAAAAGGACCAGAGGTTAGGAATTCAAGAAACACAAGTATAAGGTTGTACTTCAGATCACGATGTGTGAACCAAATTAATTCTTTATTTATTATCTTTACTCTTTTTTCCTCAAATACAGTAGTTCATTACTGACTTGGTAATAAAGTTTCTTTCATGTTTAGCTCAGGAATATAAGGTAGCCAAGGGATGATTCCATATGGCTCATGTGAAAAGTAGTTTCATGTACATGTACAATATAGGCACAGTTTGTAAATAACAAATAATCCTAATTTGCTATGGCTGTGTTAGCTGTCATAAAGGTAGAAGTAAAGAGGTGTGACCCAACTGGTGGGAAAAGAACTGTCTATAAAAAAAAACTGTTAACAGTCTCACTATTTTATTTCCTTAAGCAATACAAAATAGGATACAGGTCTTTTTTAAACACATTGGCACACATAAGCACAGTTCAAAGTTTTGTTAACTTTTTTGCCTGCGATGAGAATTTGTGGAGAGTTTCTATCTTGCATTTTCACTTTTACTCAAGCCAAAGCATGTGAGCTGCAGCAAATACACTTCCTCAAAAGCACAACTTGAAGTGCAGCAACCCCCTTCTCTCCTGGCAGAACTCCTACTTCTCAATTTTACATGAGATAAGTTTTTTATATGCAAGCATTCACCTCCTTATGCAGTATAATCCCTCACTCGTGCAACTAAAGACTCAGGATGTGCACCATAACAGAGCCTTGTGTGCTAGCCCTGCTGTTCTCAAGGCATCGTCTTTGTCCTTCACCTGTCCCAACTCCTCTCCGATTTCAGATCTCATCAGGACAAACAGATGACCTTCAAACTTTTAAGACAGAAAATGATTTCTACTTATTGCAGCAACTCATCAGCCATATTTATGCATATCATTTTTATATCAGAAGACATTTTTCAGTAAAAGATAGATGACTGGCAGCATAATGTACATGTATGGAGTGTTCTCCATGGTATAGGTTTAATAGGAATTACTACAAAATAAACTCTCATAATAAACTGAAAAAGCAGTGGTTTTACCATAATTTCATTCAACCGTTTAAATGACTGTGTTCAGTTTAGGTGAGGCTTATTTTTCCCCCCCTCCTCTAACTTATTTAGGCTCTTCAGTCACCTGTCCAGGCAAACGCAGCAGTACTTGAGGGAGCTCATCAGAAACATTCACCATTTTACAGAACAAGGCCATGCTTGAAGTGAGAGTTGCGTACAGAGATGCAACAGGCTGTACAGGCAAAGTCAGCAATACAGGAAAATCCCATAGCTCTGTTTTCACAAACATGAATTTCCTGTGAGCTGTTTTGCACCCACAAAACACCAATATGATGTTAAGAAAGGCAAGCTTCCCTTTCTTCTGGATGTCAGCTATCAGTCTTGGGAATACAAACACACTCTTACTGCAATGTTTCTGCATTATGAAACGTTGCATAAGTCTGTTCCCTGTAAGACAAAGCTGAACTAACATCTAACCTAGAAATTTCATTCGCAGTTTTACGCATCATTATGAACCCTTACCCACATAGCAAGCCGTTCCCCTCAATGTAAGGAGGTAACACAACCAGCTATGCAGCTAGCGTTGCTTCTGCATGCTCACATCCTAGTCTGAATTGTTCCTATCCCAAGCAGCTTAACACTACAGGAATGAATATAATTAGTACAAAAACACAGAGAAGCAAAGGTATGTGCAGTGCAGTTAGTTTTCACCCATCTACAAAGACAATAATATTTCTTTCTTTAAATTGCTTTGCTGTCAAATAGCAACCATATGACACCATGCAAATTGGTCCATCAAGCTCAATATTCAATTTCTGATTGTGTCCAACAGCTGATACTTCTACATAAAATGTGTGAACAAATGGGGTCACAGACATAAAAACACTGCTTAAGATGAGGTAGCTCTTCAAGCAGTTCTTACCCAACATAAGGCAGCATCCTGGTTTATTTTCAAGAAAATACTAAGGCCAGGTTGGACAGGGCTTTGAGCAGCCAGGCCTAGTGGAATGTAACCCTGCCCATGGCAGGGGGTTGGAACAAGATGATATTAAAGTTCTTTCCACCCCAAACCATTCTGAGATTCTATGAAAATGTGTGCAAAACGTGGATTTTTCCATGACTATATACCAGCAATTGCCTCTCACTCTTTTCTTGGGGCAAGAAGTACTGCAGATTAATTCCATATATAGCATTGTCTTCATACATTTTCCTCATTTTCTGATTATGCGCATTCTTTCCTAAGGTACAAAAAAATGAAGTGTTCTTCTGTTATCATACATTATTTTTAAAAGTCAAAGTCTTCCCGGTTACTCCTACCAGTCAGCTTTTCCAGTGAATATTTATACACACATAAAAGAACACCCAAGTAATCATGTCAGCATTTCCTCTCTCGGCATCTTGACTCTATGCTGTTCTGGAAGGTACGAAGAGAATCAATTAACTATACAAAAACTGTAGGACACTACAACCTAGATCAACTGGATCATGATATTTTTTGGGATTTTTGCCTGCCATTCCACATATATAACATATTTTAGGGAATTGTGCAAGTAATACTAATGCTTCTTCACCTCAGAAAGAGATTATTTATTTATAATTGGTTAGGGCAAGTTTTTCAGTGGTTAATGTACATTTTCCCAACCAACACCCTCCCTGTTAATATATTTTGCAAAATGAATCAATTGATGTGTAAATTTCAGCACCTCACTATTGAGGTATTTACCATGTAGTCAGCTACACTAACATTACCATTTTCCATTTTATCAAGAGAGCACAACAGAGTGCAAGGTACTGCAAGGTTTTATAAAAGTATTCCTTCATAAGTAAAATATACTCAGGCTTCATCCAGTTCCTCATCAAAGCATAAAGCATTAAGCTCATATGTTGCAAGGCTACGAAAATCCCCAAGTATGCGCTTCTTAGTTTCCAGACTCCTTAGAAACTAAGGAGAAATCAAACTGAGTTAAATCATCACAAATTCATGAGCAAAAACGTTGTCTGCGTGGATATACAAAACAAAAGTGGTTGAAATCCAGGAATAGATACCTGAAAAGCAACCCACTTTTAAAAAATATTTATAAAGCTGCACAACTACTGAAACACCTGTTACAAAGCAGTAATTGTAAAGATATTACAATAACTGAAAAATAAAAACCCAGCCTGGTTTTACACACTTGTCAGCTCCAGTTAGCTGCACTCATTCCTTGGAACAGTTTTTACCCTGTGCCATTCTTTGGAATCTCTGTTCTACAAAACAAGAGGGAAAATCACATATCATGACAGAAGTACGCAGAAGTCAGCACTCTTAATAAAAAGTCTCAAAGCTGGTTTGGTGGAGAGATTTAATAAATGCTTTGTTTTACAAATATCATGGCTCATTCATAGGCCTGCAACAGACGAATACACAACTGATTCATGAGCTTGTATCAGTTACACATCAATTATGCTTATGTCTGCAGTACACAACAAAACTCCTTTGTCTGACCTGTCAAAAATAAAGATTTTTTTAAGTCTTTTTAATAGGTCTTGTCTGGGAAATGTAAAATGACAGCACAAACTGATGGTAAAAAAAAAAGTGAGAAAAAAAAAAAAGGTTGTAAAGTAACATATTAAGAGTCTATTTGGAGGTTTTCCAAACAATAAATTCCTATAAACATTCCAATTGTTGCCTAGGACTTATCCACTTATCTATTCACGTCGATCTAACTGAGTTCACACCCTCTTTCAAGCCCTAGCCAGCAGGTAATAATGCTGTGAGTAATCTTTGCAGCACATGGTAAATCCCATGTTGATAAAGAAACTTCAGCCTTGACCTTTGCAACAGAGAGAACAGGTAACCACATAATGCAAACAAAAAAGTCACAAGTCATGCTAATAATACTATTCATTTACAGTGAATCCCTGGAGGTTCACACATCCTGGAGAGGGGAGATTTTGATTTGAAGAGGTCATTTGGGGAAATATGTGACAAAACTCCAGGCTCTGTAACAAATAATTTTGTAAAAGCAACTAAATGTCGACCATTTCCACACAAACAGTCAAACCTGCCCTCAGTAGCCCAAGGTTGGTAAAAAATCCTACCCAGCCCAGAGGTTGTCTAATAGATTGAAAAATCGATCTTTTGTACATGATCAGATTATTGAAACCTGCACAGTAATACTAAGAATTGCTCAATATAACAACTGCATTTCTCCAGCTCAGGAAAGGTCATTTGTTGGTTAAGGAATAACCAACAGGAGGATGCTACATTTCTGAAGTCATATGAAAATAGACTTCTCTTTTTAAGAGCATGTGTTCTACATGCATTTATTAATCCTCATGTCTCTAGAGAAATGTGTAAATAATATATTCAGTGTATGCAAACTGAAGGAGGAAGAGGGGTCAGCCAATTATCACCTGGATTTCAAAGCATTCCTTAATTTTTAATTCAATATTACAGAAAAAAGGAGCTAGAGATGCTCTTTTTCTGAAGCAGCATCTTTTTCTGTTTCAGTGGCAACTGCATCAACACAATTTGCTATCTCCGAAGGTCAGGTCATACACACGCTTCAAGTTGGGTATCTCTCAACATATGAGATACATAAACAGAGTGGCCATTTCTGACTTCTGCACGAATTCATTCCCAGGTCCCATAGGAAAGCAGAAGGAGAGGTAGGTGTATCACTTGGGAACTTCAAATCCTGCTTCTCCTCTGAGAGGCAACTGAAACCAGTAAATCAGGTATTTGCCATTTTAACTGATCAGACTGGCAGACACATCATGTAGATCTCTGGCCTGAGAAGACCACCTCAGGGAAACAAATATGCATAACTCAAATTCAGCCATTAAATGATTTATTTAACCTACCCAGCTCCCAGACTTGATTTCTACCAGAAAGGATGAAAATGGGAAAAATTTCCAAAAGTCATCGGTTGTTTTTCCAAATGTCACTCTCTGACAGAGCAAGGCTGAGTCATGAAAAGCAAGGCTGTGACAGCACAGATTCTTGTTTCTAACATTCTTTTCCCAGTTCCTAAATTGACTCTGGCATCTTAATGAGAAATGCAGCAAAACTTTTAAGATTTTCAAGCTTACCCTGCTTTGCAAGCATCTAAAGAGTGTATTTGGAATATTATTGACTTTTCTCTGTTTTATTAAAAGCACTCCAGGTTTGCCAGAATTCTTTCAGCTCACTTTTGACACTAGACAAGTCTGAAATCAAAGTGAATGATTTCATAGCACAATGCAAAGTTGTTGACAGTGGATTTGGAAACAAAAGAAAAACCTGAGCATAAATTAAGCACCAAACTTAGAAGAACTGCAACTAAAACTAACCTTTTCCTTGAGCTCATATTTTAAGATTCCTCTGATGGAACACCAGAAGCCAAGACAAGCCCCTCTCAAGGGTGTTACATGTTAGATAGGACCCTGTTCCAAATCCTTACTACTCCAATTATGTTTTTGCATTATGCTGCCTCACTGTTTGCAGCAAACCTTTAGTGTACTTAATGGGCCTTCACTTTTCCCTCTTCTGTTAGATCACCCCATATAAATTTACTGTGCTTCCTGCTTAGATTAGCAATGGGTATTTGTGGATATGCAAATGAAGCATTCTTTGGTCTGGCATGCTGGTTTCTCACACTAGGCTCACCATCTTGTCTGGGACATCAGCACAATTGCCAACTGATTCCTCCCTTGCCAAGGGGCACGATTTGCATGACGTATTCTCTCATGACTGCAGCATGAACAATTTTTAAACACATATTAGGGAGTACAAGCCATGCAGCATTTGATTGGTTACCATGTTTTAGAGAAACTATGAAAAACATTCTCAATACAGCTCAGGCTTCTGAGAACCTCAATTTCCTGACATTTTTAGCAGTTCTAAAGACTCAAATCAACATAGGTATTTGGCAGCTAAACAATACATGTGTTCCTGGAGGAGGCAGCTACCGACACAAACAAAACCACCCCAACCACACACAGCCTGTTTGATTTTAAGTAACTTATTAAAGCTCCAGTCCCACTGTCTGTGGTAAGTCTTTCAGCCAACAACAACAGAAAGTACATATTGCACCTCATGACCTCTTTGTTTTTCCATTTACTGTCGCTTGCGTTTGAGAAGTTTAAATTATCAGAGACCAGGTAAAGAATGCTTCTACTGACCACTGACATACAGTTCAGCTTTAAACGAAAAAGCTACAATATGTTGCATTTAAACAAAGCTCTTCTGTGTGTTTAACTGAATTTTTCTCATTTCTGACACCCTTAAGACCACCTCCTTGATTTCCTCCCCCCAGAAAGCAGATCACAATTGACTGTAGATGTCCAGTAACAGGTTCTGCCTTTTCCTGCAGCCCTATTATTTTGTTTCATGCATGCATTTTTTCATTTCCTCGTCTTGCAAACAAGCAATAAATTCAGTAGTCACATCCTTAACCTGATCAATTATTACAGGACTTATCAGTTTCACAGTAGTTTAACAAACTGGTGCCAGTTCTGACCGAAATTGCTCCCTACCCTCAGCCACCTTTCCAAGTATTTTTGATGCATGCAATGCCTGTTAAGATACTACTAGAGCTACACCTCCCCAGCACGTTCCCATTCCCCTTCTTACACAATGAATACAAACCCAGTATGAGAAAATAATTGTGAAAATTAATTTCATTCCAAAATTTCAAACTGTGCTCTGCTCAAATTCTTTTGCAGATTTAAATTTCTCTTGTTCCATAATAGCATGTGAGAATAAATGAAACAGTTCACAGACCCATTAATTGCTAACACATTGTTTAGTGCAGGAAGCAAATGCAGTAAGCATTAAGTTTTCAAAGCATCCTCCCAGTGGTAAAATCAGCCTTCTTTTATAGATGATGGCAATTACATTGCAGAAAGAATACATATTAGTTTTTAAACTGAAAGCCCTCTATCAAGGCCTACATTTCCTTGTTGTTAGACTTATATTTGATTTATGAAACCTGACCTTCCTCATTCAAAAATCTTACCTGGTATCTCCTTTTGAAAGGTTGGTGTTTACAGGATGAAGAATAACCTTGTTTGCATCCACATCCACCACACATTTTGTATGCAGATCAAGCTCTATAAAGAAATGAGAAAGTGTCAAGTGCTGCTCCTAAAGCACTAGGATTACATACACCATTACTTCCTCCAGACACCAAATTTATTCATGCAGTCTGACAGCCACCCATCAGCTAGAGAATAGAAACAGGACTATTGCCAAATTCTGCTTCTAGAGATATTCTGATGGGATGGATCCTGTCCAGCTTTAAAGCGTGCACTCCTTTCAAAACAAGAAAGAACACTTTGGTTTTACTGAAGTACAATCAGCATATACAAGGCAGTATGAAATTTCTTCTGGGGAAAAGAACCATTAGGCATGGCACCACTTTGACAGCTCTTCTTATTGCTCCCTCAATGCCTTACACACTCAGAGGGAAAGCTGCCCCTACCATCTGCAGCACATTTTCCCCAGCCACTGTTGTGATACTGCAGCGTGCCATGCCAGCTGTCAGTCCTGGGGCACCTGCTTGGAGAAATTCAAGTCCCATCAAAAATAATTTAGGTACAAGCACATAGAAAAGGGCTTATCCTTCCCCACAGGCTCCCAGCCAGCGGAAAAGCCCAACTTCTCCCCATGACACTAAGCAATGGGATATATGCTATGAGTAATAAGAATATTTGGAATGTATGAGAATTCTCAGCCATAGAGGTGGGGAAAACAAAAGCTTCAGATAACACTGACAACCATCCAAGGTATCCACCCAATGACAAATGGAGTTAGATATAAAAAAAAGCACACAGCCGCATGCAGTCCAAGTCACTGCCTACAGACATAGGGGCCTGGACACAAACAGATCCAGACCTATGTCCTTACACTCTGATGCTGAAAGTGCACCCAAGTGCCGATACCTATAAACATGACACACTAATCACACCCAGCAGGCACTCTACACCGCCCTCACACGCCATGATGATGAGGGACTACGCTGAAAAACCTCCATATGAGGTGCAGCACCTCAGCTGAATCACCAGAATATCCTGGCTAAGCAGGTTAATGACAATCCTCATCCTCCTTCATCTCTGTTCTTTCTTTCTCTGTCACCTGTACTTGCTCTTTCACCTTACAGCACCTTATAAACTCAGACTGAAAATCTCTCAGGCAAATACCACAGATCTTAATTATTGCACAGCACCTTGCAGACTTCTTGCTACTGTTAAATAACATGATAAGAGGAGATTTCATTCACTGATCTTTTTTGGAAAGAAGAGCCAAAGCTCAAGACTGTTAACGGCTGGACTTGATGACCTTTTGCAACCTGAATGATTATATGATTCCCGGTCATAGCAGGCAGTCACATGAAACTGAAATCCTTCTGAACAAAACCACTCCTCTGTTATTAAACTGTGCTTTTGTAGAAGGAAGAGGCAGACAAGTTTCAGAAACCAGTGTTTATTTTAATTTATCTCCACACCCTGAAAGCAAATTTACCTACCATTAATATGCAATACATGCTTGCTCAGATGAAATTATATTCTTCATACATCCCATATCCAACAAGTTACTTTATCTTGGTCTGGCTGGTTAGTGATTACCATTCTGTATTGCAGTGACCTGCTTTTCCTCAGCTACTAAAGGTTTTTACATGCTACCTCCCTTATGCAAAGCATAAGGTATGTGCACTCTATATAAGCAGTGTGGTCTCTATCATGTTTTTCAATCTATCTCTTGAAAGAGAATGCTGCTGGCAGGTTTCACGTCTATGACTGCCCAGTGAACTCAATCTAGTATTCACTAAACCTCTGTCTGTGAAGTACCTCTAAAGAAAGTACACAGACAGGATATAATAGTTCCTTAAAGTCTTACGTCCTCACAGAAAAAAAAAAAAAAAAAAAAAAGATTCAAAGCCAATTTATCATGTACAACACACCTTCTCTGACTATTGTCATCACAAAGGCGAGGTTAACATCCCTCACCTAGGCATCCTGCAAACAGCACAGTTTCGGAAGACATGGTGAGCCAACCAACAGGTATTACCAACAGGGAAGTCTCAGTCCTTCCTTCTGGCTACCTCTGCCTGTTGCCCACCTTCCACTATACCGTGCTCAGCAGACTCCTCTGTAAGTCACATCAAGTCACTTCAACAGCAGAAAACTAACCAACATGAAAAATGGATGTATTTAGAAACTATGGAAAGCTACATCAGCACAATAAAAGTTCCGAACACCATCAAAGACCATGCAAACAAGTGGGTAAGCCTGTACGGAGGTGAAGATAGGAGGCAGAAGAGTGAGACCTTCTCCCAGCAGAGACCAACTGCTACATCAGCTCATGGTGTCCCATGAAATAAACCCTTAAGAAACATATATATTCAGCCTCTAAGCAGGGTTATATATCCTGCCAGTCTTATAGCTACTTATCCCAGTTACCTTGGCAAAAGACTTACATAGAAACTGTCTTTTTAGCTAAAGAATTAGTTTAAATTCTGTTTTAATAACACATGGTACAATTTCTACAAATTCTGGTTCCATTACAAAGCACATTCTTTGACCAATTTGAACTGAAAGAGGGGAAGATTTAGATTAGATATGAGAAAGAAGTTGCTCCCTGTGAGCATGGTGAGGCCCTGGCACAGGTTGCCCAGAGAAGCTGTGGGTGCCCCATTCCTGGCAGTGTTCAAGGCCAGGTTGGACAGGGCTTTGACCAACCTGGTCTAATGGAAGATGGCAGGAGGGATGGAAATAGATGATCTTTAAGGTCCTGTCCCCAAACCATTACGTAATTTGTGATTTCTGATTTCTTTAATGCTTGCGGTAGGTTGAGTGATGAATCTTACAATTTTCAGTAGTGGCTAATATATCATGATAATTTCTACCTCACTAAGTTTTTAATATTACTAAAGCAGGTTAGCCTTATAGAAAAATTATCTTCCTGCTCTTTTGAATACGACCACAGAAGAACTCCACCCTTACTTTTACTAGTTTCAGTGTCTCCTATGTAAGCCCCTGAACAACAAGCAGAATGAGCATGCAGCAAGATAAGATGCTAAGCGTGCACATCCAAAACACCAAGTAGTTCATCTAGCAGTAAGGACTCACTGGTCGAGGCCTAGTATTGTTATTTCCTTCACCTATACCACCATTTTTTTTTCAGGTAGCATGAAATTTTGGACAAGTTAAAAGACAACAGAAGTGGCTCACTGTCAAACTCTGGAGATTTATCATAATCTTTGGGCTCAACAAGATTTACAATCTCACCTATTACTACTGCTAACCTGCTTCTACCTTCAGTCACTACCAAGAAAACACAATCAACTACTCATCCGCTTCATCAAATCAAGAAACTAATCAGTTAATTGCTTTTTGAAAAATTAAAACTCAAACTCTTAACACCTCAAGAAACATTTATTGTAGGGAATGAAAGCCTCTTTCATAGCTTTAGAGTAAGAGAGCTGTGACATCCATAATTAAAGGGTAACACGTATCTTAGTCACTTTTCCACATTTACATTTCAGAGCTGTAGAAATGTTAAACAAAGCTGGTCTGAGTGCAAGAATAATTAAGTCACGTGCATCCAAGCTACTCACAGAGAGTCTCTCAGATGAATCACAGAATAGTTTGAGTTGGAAGGAAACTTAAAGCTCATCCAGTTCCAACCCCCTGCCATGGGCAGGGACACCTTCC
>NW_009928608.1:59415-67337 GCF_000696875.1 Nestor notabilis
CGTGGACCCGCGCCGGGGTGGGGCCAGCCACAGCTTCTCTGGCCAACCTGTGCCAGGGCCTCACGACACTCACAGGGAACAACTTCTTCCTAAGATCTCATCTCAGTTTCCCTGTCAGTTTAAAGCCATTCCCCTGTTCTGTCCCTACAGGCCCTTGTCAGAAGCCTCTCTCCAGCTTTATTGTCAGTCCCTTCAAGCATTAGAAGCTGCTCTAAGGCCTCCCCAGAGCCTTCTCTTCTCCAGGCTGAACAAGCACAGCTCTCTCAGCCTGTCTTCTGTAGGAGAGGTTCTCCAGCTCTCAGAGCATCTTCATGGCCTCTTCTGGACTCGCTCCAACTGTTCCACATCCTTCTTATGTTGGGGCCCTAGAGCTGGATACAGTAGTCCAGGTGGGGTCTCATCGAAGCAGAGTAGAGGGGGAGAATCCCCTCCCTCGACCTGCTGGTCATGCTGCTGGTGATGCAGCTCAGGACATGGTTGGTTTCTGGGCTCATGCACACACTGCTGGGTCATGTTGAGCTTCTCATTGACCATCACCCCCAAGTCCTTCTCATCAGGGCTGTTCTCAATCCAGTCTCCACTCAGTCTGTATTTGTGCTTGAGATTGCCCCAACCCACTTGCCCCAATCTAGGACCTCACACTTGGCCTTACTGAATTTCATGAAGTTTGCGCACACCCACCTCTCAAGCCTGCCAATGACTTATTTAACTTGTGAAACTGGAAGGTGAGGCTTGGAAGAGGACATTCTGCTTCTCACCTCCCTTGATTTTTCTAGTTCTCCCCAAAAAAGTTTAAGAACTCGGATTCAAGCCGTGCAGATCTCAGCTGAAACCACACTTGTGTGTAGAGCAGACATGACTATGTCTTTGACAAGAGCCTTATGGGTGTTGTAAAAAGAATTCACACCACCCATATACGCTTTGGGCTTTTTCGCTACCAAAAGAAATTTGGTACATTTGGTACACTGGAAAAGTCAGGAAGCAAGAGAGAGGAGGAAAAGTAAAACCAGGAGCAGCGTACCACTGCATGCCATGGTGGATTCAGCAGGCACTGGTATATTCTGAACAACAGGTAGGAGTTTGCATTCCCTCTGTAATAGCAGTCACACGTCTGGTAATCATAAACTCAACAGGGCAGATTTTCCACAACAGCATTAGGAAACACCAGCAAAGGTGCAACTTTAAAATGTACTAAGCAGGTTTGGTATACAGACAAAAAATTACGTGAATCCTGGAGGAAGGGGAAAGGAGAAGTATTCCTGAAAATATGGGACGTTTTCAACTCTGGAAAAGCTCCATCTTCATTTATGGATCAGTTCAGGAACTGCCTTATAGACGAGGGTCAACTGATGACAACACTGGTTGGATATTGATGTACCCTAGTAGGGTACGGAATCAAACCCAGCTGCATCAGGTGGCATAATGAAAACATCTGAAGCGCCATGCAGTGATACTGGAGCTTTTTCAGCCAGTATCCTAAAAAGTCATCCCATCTTTAAGGTTACTGTATTTCAGAACCAAACAAAATGATCCTAATAGATGGCTTTTACAAGGCAGTTTGAAATAATCTTAAAATAAGCAATGATACAGTAAATAAGTTTGCCTGCAATTTATTAAATTAGTGGTTGGAACCATGGTATCATAACAGCTTTTAGTACAACAGCCACAGTAGCTGAAGAGTCCATTACAACTTGCATGACCTTCCATATTTATCTCTTTATATACTCTATTTTTTCCATGTTGTGCAAGAGGAATTAAGAAAAAGCATTTCCCACTTCTTCAAGAGCCTTTATTTCCATATAATTTTTTCCATCAGATTTCAATTTAAGAAATCAGTTTTTGATGGCTGTCAGTTTTCCAGCCCTTTCAAATACCATCTGATCCTAAACCCCACTGAAACAAAGATGTGAACCTGGTGTTATAACACAGGTCAAATAAAATTTCCTGGTCCCACCATCAGGTTTAGGGCAGCTGTGCTGACACTTAAGGACCCCTTGGAGACAGGCCATTAAGCTCAGTAGTGTCCCTGGGAACCAGCACGGCTGCTCTTGCAGAGCTTCTGAAAAGCCAACTGAAGTATAAAAAATAAAATGTGAAAGGTTTAAAGTGCATGTACTAAGCTCATAAGCCAAAATTGGCCTCAAATACAAAAGCTCAAAATAATCTCCTGTACAGACAGACAATGGAAATTTTACATTTTAAGTTGCCAGTAGATTTTCAGGAGATTAACATTCCCTTGAAGGTTAGAACTGGAATGTTATGGCCTGAGCCCTCAATTACACTCAGTAAGAAATTACAGTAGGTTTCTTGTACCTTTCTTGGTCTGAAAAATCAAATTGCAGTAACACTGAGAAATGGTTAAATAGCAACTCCAACATATTTAAAAGTTTATTTATCACACAAATTAAACGAATGTCAACTAAAAGCAAAACCAAAACCAAGCAAAAACAAATCAGAGAGGCAATTTGGGGTTTTTAATTGGGTTTTTGTTTGTTTGGAAAAGAAATCTGAAAGCAAGTTCAAACACAATAGGTCCCCAAGTTTCCTTGTCCTTATTTGTTGCCTTAGAGTGACTTTTCTCTTTGTCTTTTGCAATGTAGAAGCCAACACAAATAAAGGAAAAACTAACTGACTATATGAGAGAGCATGAAAGTAACTTACATCTAAATGACAATGCTAAGAGCTTAAATGGGGATGGGGGGTTGGGGGAAAGAGTAATGGTGCATTAATTATAAGACATAGTGACCGATACATTCTGGACAATAATACAGTAATTTGACTCCTTTAAGTCATAAAAACATAAAGTCTAAGCAGACATCTTTCAAGCTTCTCTGCTATATATACATGAACTGTGCAAATATGATTCATGAAATTTTCATTTTGCAGCAATTAGAGATCATTAAACATGCATGAGTGCATCTGGAAGGGCACACAATACTATCTAATCTTGATGATGAGGTGTAAGTCAACTCAAACTCATGAGCGTGCTGAATGCAAGCAACCTCTCCTCACATGTTAATGCTACATTGTCCAAATGATTAAAAATTCTATATTCTGCTGTTTCATTTTCTGCAAGAAAAGAGCTTGCCAAGCAGCTTTAGTAAAGGCACTCCATGTATCTGGACATTAACTGCACGCACAGTCAGTTCTGCTGCTGCACACAATGCTCAGCTCACGAAGACTAAGTAAATAAATCAGCCTGGTGACTTTCTAATGCAGCAAATAGCTCTAAGGAAGTTCAACACACAACTCTGCTGCTGCGTTTGTTTCAGGCTTCAGACTTAACAAGAATGAAACACAATAGCGTTTGGTCTGCCATCAGCCACCCAAAAGCCAAGGCAGAACTATTCACAGTGTGTCTATCTGATCTTCTGTTAACTTCAGGAGGAGCAACCAAAGTGAAACCAGAGCAGCAAGGTAATCTCATACCGCCCATTAGGCTACCTCTGAAGATGTAATTAGCACAAGAATTGTTTGCTTTTGTGGCACCCACATTGGACTGACGGGTAGTCTCAAAGGCTGGCTGTGGGGAGTAAGCTTGTAACACCTTCGAGTTCTTAAAATACAGTTGCCTCACTGAGGAACTCAAGATGAAACACTAACTCTACATGCTTCACCCATTTATCACAGTATCTCTAGGCTAATCCTGCTCCTACCACAAACACGATTTTATAGGTTATCAACAATCACCAGGGAATATTAAAAACGCCAGGCATCTAGTTGTGACAAGGATAATGGTGAAGAAAAGTCTTGCGTTTTGCATATTCCCATGAGGCTACAACAGGTGCCATTTCATTTACTCTAATATCAAAATTAATCTTGTAAAACTGCTTCCACAAACTCCAATTTAGAGATAAATCATTTCTGTTGTAATCTCCAGTGGAAAAAAACCCAAACAACAACCAAACAAAATTGCAAGAACAATCCCCACCTCGCCCCCCAAACCACAAACATTTCAAGTGACTGGAAATGCAACCTCCTCGACAGAAGAGCAGGACATAAAATTAGCACCTATCATGGTGGTCAGAAGCTTGCACAGATACAAAAGCAAATTCCTTCCTTATAAGAACTGGAGAAGGAATCTTTATCATCAAAGCACAAAAAGATCCGTGACTGAACACAGAAACCGGTCTGGATGAATACACACATTAACATAATAGATACCTGAATGCATTTACAGGCAATTTAGCTATTTAAACTGGAAGCTATAGGTCTTACACCACAATCCTACAAACAGTTTAATCTGGCAGCGTTGGTGGAATACAGGCTGTCGTCCCTCACTGTTTAAACCTGGAACACCCATGCCACCACTCCCGACCCAAGTCGTGCAATGCCACCACCCACCTGTGTGCCAGCACCAGTACTTCTACTGCTCCTCGAGAAATTCACCCAAAGCACTCAACACATGATATTCTTGCAGTTATCTTCCTGCCTTTCTTGTTCAAACAGCAAAGCATTAACCCAAATGAGATGTAGCAACACAGCAGTGGCAGTTTTGACTGGCTTGAGGTGTCATCAGCCAGACCCTTGAGCATAAGTCATATTCTTTCAGTACTGATAAAAGATGTTATATTTTAATTAACACTGCACTGTATTGATTCAAAGGCATAGGGAAACCCAAGGACTTAAACGTACTTCTGGGATGCCTGTACACCAACATTGCCTGAAAACAAAATACTCAGTAAGACAAATCTTAATTAAAAAGCCTCCAGCTGTCTTTTGCTTTGCTTCATGGTATGGCTTGAGCTTTGCACAGCATTTACTTGAAGTATAATGAATATCTGCTAAGCAAAGTCGAACACTGATGATATTCATAAAAGGAAATCCACTTGCAACAGCCAAAGAACTTACTGATTGTTATCAAAAACCCATCTGAAAAAAAAAAAAAACCAACCCAACAGAGCACTAGGGAATACTTTAATGAATGACAAAACTGAGAAAACAGGAGAGTCTTAGCTAAGAAAACAGTACCAAATTATTTCATTCATAAAAGCATGCTAACCGAGATGCCAGTTTGCAAAGTAGAAAGTATACAAAACTGTAAGTTATTCTGCTACCTGGCAAAGTGTACAACTCCAGACATGATGCTGCAGATGTGTTGATGTAGTAGAAGTTTTACAAAAGCACAGATTCCACACACAGTTTAGAGGATTGGGGTCTAATTTGAAGCAAGATGCAAAAAAGTAACCTAGCTGCAAAAAAACCCAAAACCCAAACCCAAGAAACACCAAGGACAATTAGGAATGCTTCTTCTATACTGCTAAAAATTAATACTATAAACCAATAGATTACCTCTTTGCAGCAAAGACTGGAGCAGGACCCTCAATACTATCACCTTGAAGTGCAAATACTATGAATAACCAACTATTTGGAAATATTGAAATCTCTTCAATATGCATGCAAGGAACCTATTATATTTTTATGAGCTGCATAAATTAGTAATAGTTAAACAAACCACTTTTATTAACCTAATAAACCCTTGCCTTAAGAAATTCATAATTCAAACACTAAAGACAACCACCATCACCACAAGTAAACACTGAGAAATATTTCAAAGCTTAAATTTCAACAGTCATAACCATCTGATAGGTTTGCAATTTTAAGCCCTTTGGTGCAGAGGGAAGGAAAGAACATTACTTGTGATCCCGAAGAAAACAAATACTTGCTTCATGTCCAAAGCCCCAGAACTTCATACAAATAGTACTTAGAACAAAGTACATATTAGAGAGCTTCCTTTGAGCTGCCTCCTGCCTCAAAGCCTATTGAAAAAGCAAAGCCACAGAAGTCTTACAACTGGATGACTCCTCAGAAAATCAGTTATACAACTCTCAATTTTAACACTAAATAGGTAAGAAAAAATACTAGGCTTCATATCAGTGTTTGTTTCTATAAATTCTAGGAGCATCAGAAATACTACGAGGAGGTATCAATTCTTTAGAACTGATCAAAACATCTGGACTGTAACAAATAATCCACTCAAAAAAAAAAAAAAAAAAAAAGTCAATTCCAGGACATTTTGTTTCACGGATAAAAAGACATTGATTTTTATGCTAGACTTATATAGATTTAGGTATCACAAAATAACGAGATGTTTAATAGCTGCAAAGTGGTTCTTAGAGGAGGAATGCCCTGACTGCTCAGCTATGTGTCAAAGAGCAGGGGGTTCAGGTCCTTCTTCCCTCTGATGAACTCAAATGTCCCTCACTCCTGGATGAGCCTCCTACTAACCAGGTTACAGTTATCCTCTCTAGTCCATAACACTAAGTTTATGCAGAATAAAACGGCTCCAGTAACAAGACACATTCTCCCATTCTCCCAGATTCATGCATCTTAGTGTTAAGATATTCCCCAGGAAGACAGAACATGTACTGCTCTAAATCTATACTCTTCCATCATTTTTTTCCCTTTACTCCCACCGCTTCTTTCGCTAGCTGGAAACAGTTTGAAGACCATTACACGTGCACAGACTCAAGGCTGAACATATGTAGAATATACACCAGGAGGGAGAGGTACATTGTTGATCCTTGGAGATGCAAAACTTGACTGAAGGAGGCCCTGGGCAACCTTATCTAATCTGACCTGCTCTGAGCAGTGAGTTGGACTAGAAACCTCCAGAGGTCCCTTCCAACCTGAATCATTGTATAATCCCAGGGGTAAAGAGCACTACACAGTCAGAAGTCGCCTGGGTCACAGCCAAGGAAATGATCTATGGCAGGAAAGGGACATGAGCAAGAGGAAAGCCCGTATCTGTCACTGAAACGAGGCACCATCTTTCAGCTCCTTTCCCTCCCAGCTCCCACCAATTCCTCCACGCTGCCACTCAATCTCTTCCAAGCAATCCTCCACAATGATAGGTCCCTCCTGAGTTTTGAGAGCTGCTACCTAAAATTTTACAAAATGCAGATTTTGGTTAAAATATCCTCGATTGCCCTAACCCGCCAGACTGTAAGGACACCAACTCCATCTCCACTGTTCTGGGTGTGGAACTCTAGAGCGTTGGTGAACTCCCCTGCTTTTATTTTAAAAGGGACAGAAATACTCTACTCAACACCTTAACCTTTTATTCTTATTTATTGAAATGAATTAAAAAGTAATTTTAGTTCAGATCACACAGAAGATAAAGAACACACACCCCCCTTTTTGCTTCAGCTATGAAACTGACTTCACTGGATTCCCTTTCCCCAGAAGGAATTACTGGCATACTTGTGTGAGAATGTGGGGAAAAAGGCCATGCTACACTTTTCTTGGCTTTTTGCCTTCTTCACCTGCCCATTCCTTGGCTGAAGTTGCCTTCTCATACTTGCTTCCTCATAATCAAGAGCAAGTTTTTCTAATTAAGACAAGGAATAAACGTTTAAACAGATGCCCCGACCACGGTCTGATTAACATAACCCTTAGGCAAGTTTCGTTGAGGGGAGAAAAAACCCAAACCACCAACTCAACAACAACAACAAAAAAATCATGTCAATTCCCACTTCCTCTTCCATGTTTTCTTAGGTTTGTTTCTTCTGTCCTTATAGTTTCTCTGTCACCTGGTTAACTCTGCCCCACGCAATCATAGAGGGGTAAGAAGAGGGGTTACAGAGCAGAGGGCTGAATGAGCATAGTTAAAAATACAGAAGGAAGCATTTTCTCCCCAAAACCCCAGAAAGCAGGAAGAAGGAAGAACTTTCCCAGCCGGGAACAGGGCACAGCCTGGCAGTAAAGCAGGTGTAGGAGATATGGGGAGGGGTGTACCTCGGGAAGGGGAGGGGGAGATTAAAACCCCATAAACCAGGACGGGTTTAGGAAATCGATGTTGGAGAGGGGAGCGAAGGCAGCTGCTTCGTGTGCTTCGCGCACAAACCTCCCTGCATCTACACACGCGTGTATAATACATAAATAAACAGATACACACACACATACCCCCCTCTAAACACGCT
>NW_009928609.1:0-61784 GCF_000696875.1 Nestor notabilis
GGCTTAAACCACGACACTTTACAATCAGACATACATTTCAGAAATGTAAATTAACTACAGACTTCCAAAAGCTGTGAGTTACAGAGCATGTTATGTTTATGAAGGAACTGTTTTCCAGTCGAGTGCTGCCCAAAAGCTAGAAGTTCCTTCTGCCTACTTACCCTTCCACTCTGCCTATCAGGTCATTTTAATTTTCGAAGCATTCCTCTTCCAGTTTAGGAGGACATTTAAGCAAGTACTCAAGTCCTTGTTTACTTGTTGGTGTAAGTAAGGCAACATCCTTTTATGAGTTTAAGGCCTTTATTGACTAAAGATCAACAAATAATACTAGAAGACTAGCATGAACAAAAAAAATCACATAAGAGGAAGCTTTCTATAATAACAGGGAAGGTAGCTCCACCCATCCGCCTTTAAAGCCATGTACATCTTGGAAGAGACTAATGCATACAGAAAATGGATAAAAACTTTTACCCTCCTTCTGCTTTTAGAACATCCAGAATTTCAGTTACCTCCTCCACAAGGAACAGGTTGTATAGGACCTTGTAGGACTGTCTCTTCTTTTTATTGTGATAAAGCATTGTCAGATCATAAATAAAAAAAAAATTCACTCTACCTCAGATCTGATCTAGCACAGTAAATATCACAGATATGCTGGAAACTCAAGGTTAAGACCCTACTGGACACTTCCAATTTCTCTATGAAGTAGAAATCCCCAAATCCACAGCTCCCTTTCACCCCAGTAAATAAAATAACATCAAGCATAGATTTCTTTTCATTATTTGGCTAATGATCAGGAACAGATAGAGCAAGAACAAGTAATTCAAAGCATGTATAAAATAGCTAAACTATTTTAGGCTTACTTTTGACAACACAGACTTGCAAGACAAACAAAAGCCAAATACCATTGAATGTCAAATAGATACCTTTTCTAATTCCACTATGCATGCTGTCCAGGCTACACAGTCAGGATTCTTGACCCTTTAGGACACAAAACATTTATTTTTTTTTAAAGAAAATTATAAATTTATAAATTAATTGGGTCAAGGGCAGAATGGGCTAGCAGCCTGAAGAGCCTTCAGAATTGCTGTATTCACTTTTAACAACATAAAAAAATAAGGATGAAACAAATCAGAGCTGTGGCTCTTAATTTTCTTCTAAAAGAGATGGTAAAGTTTGTCAAGATGGCTCTGAAGAAAAATAACAGCTATGTTTAGGAGAATAGACAACATCTTTTCTTATTATTGCACCAGCAGAAAAAATAAAGTACCCAACTCAACTCAGCAATTGTTAATTCAGGGAGGGTTTGCTTGGACCATGAAGCAGTCAGCACTTTGAGATGGCTATGCCTCTGTTTTTTTTCTCTATATCATGTACGATCTGACTATTATTGGAAGAAACACTTTTTGTTCTAAAGCTTTAATGAGAGTAATTACTGGTTTTGGCTGGGCTAGAGTTAGTTTTATTCTTAGTACAGCTGGGATAGCTGACCCAACTGACCAAAGGGATACTTCATACCATGTGACGTTGTGCTGAACATGTAAAGATGGGGAGCTAAGTTTACTGGGTTTGGCTGGGCATCGGTCCGCTGGTGATGAGCACTTGTTTTGGTTTTTTCTCATCACCTATTTTTCTTGGTTTTGGTGTTAGGTTTTCCTTTTTTTTTTTATTTTTTTTTGGGGGGTGGGGGTGTTAATGATGGTGGTGAGAAGGTTGGGTTACTGTCTTTATCTCAACCTCTGAGTTTTCGTGCTTTTACCCTTCTGATTCTCTCCCCTATCTCACAGAGAGTGAGTGAGCAGTTGTGTGGTGCTTAGCTACCTACCAGGGTTAAACTACAACAAGTACTCTGCAAATTTTTAAGTACTCAAGAAACGCTGAAGAGTTTGTTTCACGTGGTATCTTCAAGTAGCTGAATGTAATATTTTAGTAATTAACTGGCTTTTAAGTGCTATTAGCTGATGCTTCAGTGTTATAGTGCCTTCTAGTATCATGGCAGATCATATGTACGTAAAACAAATATTGTAGAGATTGATTTCAGAGCTACTAGAGATCAAATGGGTAATGATATTTGGTTTATATTCTAGTAAAACAACAGTGTACATCTTCAATTGCATTAGAGTCAGGATTTCAACCACATGGAACCATGTCTGTTCATTTTACATTAGTGCTTTGTCTCACTTCATATGACTACCCAAACTAACACTTTCACAATATCAAATGATAATTTATTTTAGGTGTATCTTCACAAATGTTTATTTGAAGAATGTCGTTTCATTCCAAACCTGATCAATATTTTTTACTTTTCAATACCATCAGCCAGAGAAATTCAGACCCTGAGCATTCCCAGGAACTTCTTTGTCTTCCAGTCTCTAATTATTCGTGTTCATAAAATCTCAATCACTTACAAATCCTCCTGACTAAATAATTTATCTTCCTCTGTAGATGTGCCCAACTGGAACACCAAGCCTACTCATCTGTGCTGGGCCTCTATTCATTACTTTTTGAGGATATTCAGATGACCAGTAGTCCACAGGTCACTTTCCGTACCATCCGTATTCCATCTCAGTGAAAGACTGAACAGAAATCAGACTCCACTGTCTTTTGTCTCAAAGACTGGTATGAGAAGGTGAGGTCCACTATCTCAAAGATGGGTGTGAGGAGCTGAGATGGGACCCCTCTGTCCGTTATCTCAAGGATTGGAGTGAGAAATTTTTGTCCATTATCTCAAGGATTGCTGACAGAAATATGCAGTTGAAGAGCTGGCTGCAAGACCAGCAAAACTGGATGCAGGTTATCCACCAGGAAAGTGAAGTATGTGACATTAGGAACAGAGGTACTCCCCCCAAGACATAATAAAAGGGGAAAAAGATAATCGCTGTTGTGGCCACCCACCTCTGATGATGACTACAGACCCTGGGTGACACCCACCACCAAAGAAAATGACTACAGACCCTTGAGACACCTCTGGATCTATGATGGTGACTACCTCTCTTTGCACTCCTATCTGTTTGCAATTAATTTCTATCCTTTTTTCTGATCTGTCTTATTGCTATCTTTTTTATAATAATTATCTTTTTATAATAAACAAACCGATTGGTTATGGTACTTGACCTCATTTGCATTTTAATTTCACTCTGAGGATCACAAACAAAATATTTCTGACACTGGGTTTTATCCAATTGGACCTCAGCAACCTCTTGTTTTCTTTGTTTATACTGCTATCTCTGAATTGTGTATTCTTATTCTACCATGGCTGGTCCTGCAACTTTGTGCCCTACTCAAAATACTTCTCCAGGAAATGGCTGTTATCCCAAAATCCACAAGTTGATTTGCCAGTCTTCTTTTCATATGATTTTATGGGTGTCATGGCTAAAAATTAGACAATTTCATTGAAAGTGATGCATGATGCTAAGTCTTATAATTAAGGAATACATATTGCTGTCTATAGGTAGGCATCACAGGTCACCGACTCCTCATAAGGATCACAGTATAAAATTTAGGTTGAAGACACCTCTGGATATTGTATAGTTGAACTCCTTGCATAAAGAGCACTAAATCCAAACTTAGATGTGGTTGCTCAAGGCCTTGTCCAGCTGAATTTTGAAAATCTCTAAAGATAATGGTTCCACACACTCCCTGGGACCCTCTTCCAGGGTTTCTCATTGCAAAAATTTCTTTCGTTTTGTTCTATTGGAATTTCTCCCATTGTAACTTCTGGTATTTTGACCTCTTTTCCTTTTGTTCTGTGGATCTGAGAGTCTGGCTCCACCTCTACAGCCCTCTTTTTGAGTAGTGAAAAGCTATAATGAGATATTCATAGCCTTCTGTTTTCCGGGCTAAACAAATATAGTTCCCACAGAAGTTCTTTGTATGTCATGTGCTACAGCCCCCTGACCATACTAAGGTATGGTGACACTCTGCTAAGCCCACTCCAGTTTTTCAACATTTTTTTCCTGCAATACGTGCAAAGCTACAAACAATAAGTGTAGCTTCATTAGTGCTAAATGAAGGGAAGAAATGAAAGTCATTGTCCATGTGACAATTTACTTGTTATTACAGCCCAATGTGTGATTAAAGTTCACTGCCACAAGGAAATATTGCTTATTCATGTCCTATTTATCCACCAAAACTCTCTGATTCTCTTTTTCATAGCTGCTACCTACGATCTGGCTCCTCAGACCTCACAGAGCTGTTCTGTCTGAGGTACAGATCTATATATTTGTATTTAATGAAGTTCATGGGATCTATGTGGTCCAGTTCCTTCAGCTTGTTGAGTTCCTGACAAACAAATCTCTGAATCCATCTGTGAATACTACTTCAGAGCAGAATCTGAGATAATGGGATAATTAACATGAGAATCGTCAAAACCATGCACCAGAGAAAGACTAACTTATATAAACATGATGTCAGGTTACAAAAGACAAATAATGAATATTCTTAATAGGCCACCCTTAACCACAGTAAAGGGCTGTACTGTTAAACTGTCATAACCTAAGGGCCACACCTAATTTTCATGTGCATTTAGATTTGTCTCTGCAAGGTAAGCTTTAATTGTTGCTAAGCTTCCCCAGGCTTGATTACCTCTTTTACTCTAAAAGGGGAGAAGAGGAAGACTGTCACAGTGTGTCTTTATTTATATGTAAGCAACTCCCAACAGAAGACCTCACTAGTATTACAAAATGGAATATAAAATATTTAAGCACTTCTGTGTAATAAACATAACATAATGCACCTGTTCAGAATCTGGGCTGGACTCAAAAAGTGGAAAGAAGAAGTTGCTTTGGTGTTTAATGAAATCCGCTACATACATCCATATGTTCTTTTCCATATAATTACCAAGGCATGAACCATTTACTTGGTATGTGCTCATGCATCCTTTGATAATAGTAAACCACTTTTAGGACTCATTTCTATGTTAGTTGTGTTGAACCACGGCCAGTGAACGTCCATGTGGTTTGCCACTTCAGTCATTGGGAAAGAGGACTGGAACAGAGGAAAAGAAGTAACTAAGCGACTGACTGTGTAAAGGATCACAAGCAAGTATGCAATCCTCTGAAGTTAGCTTGTAGAAACGGTGTTCCTATAGGGCTTCTTATATCACTTAATATTGCTTTACAGTCATTAGTATCCAGAGAGAATCATTAAGGTCAGTATAGACTTGTCAAATAATTTTAGAGTTGAGAGTAAATACTGGAATTAGATGTATGAAGTTTGAACATTATTTTGGGACCTAAGAGAGAGTAACATACTGTATATGCAGCAGGAAAGTCCAAATTACAGACTTTGAAGTAAATATTTTTTAATCTTATTAATAAAACAATTTTTCCTAGTTAAAGAATATGAAGTCCAATTCTACATACCAGAGTTACTAGTAAATCCTTTTGAAACAATGCAGAAAGTTCATTCTTCCAAATGGCTTTTTATGATGCTTTTATAGCTGTATTACAATTAAGTGGTGTTTCCTGCATACAGACACACATTTATACTATGCTATTAAGATAGATATTATTTTCAAGAAAATATGAGAAGGGATTGTAGGTTTCTAATAACTATAAAGTCATGATAACTGAAAGCAAAGAGAAAAAAGATAAAGGCACATGGTAACATATAAAAATATTCTGGAATCTGAATCACATCTCAAAACTTAAAAGAATGACACTCTTTATGGCATAGAATACAAAGTTTTTCAAAGACAAAGTATTTTGCAGGATACTAAGAATAGTGAAAAATTCTGTGCTTTTGAGTTATGAGACTCTACCAATTATTTTCAATGGAAAAATAGGACAAAAGAAGTAGAAGAGAGAAATAATGCGTTACCACCCAAAGCAAAGTACTATATGGATTAGATCTGTAAATGACAATAATATTCACATTGTTAATATATAAATTAATTAAAAAATCCGTTTATATCTCTCGTGGTCTGAGCTTGAATAAAATTTCTTGCTTTGCTAACAAAGTATGTGAAATAGAATACCCCATGAAAAAGTTCTAAGATACACAGTTACAGAAGCTAACAACCGCTATCTGCAGTGAGCAAGGACAGCACTGTATGAAGGTAGTTTTACTTCTTAGAAAAGACAAGGACGCTGAAAACTGCAGTTCCCTGTCCTTTGGCTTGTTCTTGCTTGCTTCTCATTTATGCTATAAAACCTACAATTCTTTACAGCATGTTACTTTTTCTAACTGGAGAAAGCACAAAGCACTTAAGAAGAACACATTTTCTCTTCAAGAAACACCAAAACATAAAGTAACACTGGTGTAATCTTGGCCTAGTTGAAATCTATAGAAAAATCCCTATTGAGTTCAAATAGACCAGCAGATCTGTGTTTTTTTAAGACCGTGCTATTTGACATCCAAAGATTTATAAAATGCCATGGATAAATGACTGGATTAAGCTTCCTGGGGTGTGGCAAACCCATCCATCTGTGTTCTGCCAGCTCTGATTTGAAAAACGGACCAGTCCTTCACAGAGTCTCTTCTCCTAAAATAGCACTTGGAAGAGCTCCCTTACATTCCTGTAACTTTAGCAGCTCTTTGACATGCATCTCAGTTCTGCCTTCAGGTGGATATAAGGGGATTGAGCTTTCCTCCTTTCTAAGACTGAGCAGGGATCAATCATAACTGAATCTTTAGTGAACAAAGTACACATTACAGCAATCATCTCAGGCAGTAAACTACTTTTGCAAACCATGCCACGAAGATGCTTATTAAACACAGAGCATCGAGTCCAACCGGTATTTCAGCTGAAGAACTGCCACTGAGGAGAGTATTACACAAGAAATCAACTTGATCTAAAGTTCTTGAAAAGATTGTTTCAGAAAGCCATTTATGCAATGCAAAATGACATAGATACAGTTGTGAGAGACAGAAGAAGGAAGAGGGGGGTAGTTCAGACGTCTCCATATGACCAAAATTCACTGATTATGTCCTGGAGATTTCTGCTTCTTTTAAAATTTAAAGTAACCACACAGCTCAGCCCTTGCTTCTCATATTGGCACTTGGTTGCCTTAAAAAATGTTCCATAGCTAAGGTGATCAGAAAAAGAAAAGCTTTTTTTCCTCAGCCATCTCACTAAAATTCTTTTTTTGTTGAAGCAAAGAGAATAATATGGCCTTCTAATCTTTACAATAGGATTGGATCCTGTTTTCTGTGATTTATTCCCAGCTTTATATTGCCTATGTCTTCTGTCACATGCATCTCATATAGTTTGCAAGCTCCCTTGTTCTGTTAATGTCCAGTCTCTTGACTTGTAGTTATTCAGATTTTTATTTCTCCAAAACAGCTAAGGAGATTTATTGGATTGGGTAAACTGAAGTCTGCTATCAAGTGGGTATTTTTGCTTAACTTATGGCAAAGCTGCATAACTGCAGTTCTGCCCACATTACTGCAGTTCTGCCAACAACATCTGCTGGTTCATTTTAGTATTTTTAAAGCAGCAAGTTATCAAGATATGTGAACATTCAAACCCATTTATACTTTTAAAACATTTGTCTAAGATGAAATAAATGCATATACCTTTTATACTTTACTATTAAAAATTAAAAAAACTTCAAAGTAAAATAGGCCAAAAAAAGCTCCAACTGAAAAGACTATTTAGAGAAGAAAGCATTTCCTCTGTTGACTGAATGAATATGTCTTAACTACAGCTGCAGCTAGCTCAGAAATGCATTTGCAAGTGTATAGCATGTGGTATGTAGGGCTGATGATAGACAGATTAGCATTCTGTAGTAAGAATATTGAAGATGAGAGATTTTCTTTCATGGAAGTGACAGAAGGATTAATGTACAGTAGGGAACTAGTGCCTACTAATGAACATAAAAGCTTTACGAGAAATTACTTAAGCCTCAAGCTGTGTGACTTACTGAAATCTCAGTTTACTATCAATTCAGAAAAAGAGAAGGAACTGAAAATGGTTTGGGGTTTAATTTTCAAATTGAGAAAATAATTTACATTAGTGAAAGAAAAATGACGCTTTTTTGATTTCAGCTTTTTCTGTTTAGATTTGGGTTGATTTTCTTTTCAAAAGTGAAAAACATAAGAAAAACAATGTGAATAGGAAAAAGTCACTAGAACAAAATTTTTAGCCCTTTCAATCAAAAAAAAAAAAAAAAAGATGAAGGCCACACCATCTGTTGAAAATTGAAATTGCGGAAGATTTCTGTGATAGTCAACAGTTTTTTGTTATGGACTAGGATTTTATGGCAAACTAAGATGAACCTTAGAATTTCATTCAGGTGTACCCAGAACACTTATTAGACAGAGAAAACACTCTGCAGAGCAAATTCTGTGTCAGTTGTTCTATCAAAACTCGACTGAGTTCAATGGAAGTCTAACTGTGAGTTTGAGAGGACTTTGCCCTGCAATCCTGAAAACAGGTGTATAAGAAAGGTACTAAAAGACTACCTGAGCTCACACCTCCCAAATGTGTCAAAAGGTATGATGGGAGATAGCAGATGTTGTCTCAGAAATTCAGAAACTGGAAGGCAGTATGGCCAGGAGTCGGTCGCTGCCAAGTCTTCATCTACTACTAGAAAGGCAAAGGTATGAGGCACAATAAAGTCACTTAAAAGTGCACACAAATGATCTAAAAGTTTTTTATAAACATGTGGGACAGTGAGAGATGGTCTTTTTAATTTAATTCAATTCTGTTCAATTCAAACAGTATAATGACACCGAAATGATCTTGTGTTGTTCCGGGAACAGCAGGATGTACGTTCTGTTTTACATTCTATTGAACATTTGTACAACAGAAGAATAAGTTAGTTCAATGGAGGTCATTTCAAATCATGCAATGGAAAACTAACCCATGGAATGAAAGGAGCAGGTTTTGGTTGGCTGTTCTTGCTAATCCAGTTCACTCAAGAGGTTCATAAACCCCAGATTAACTGCCAACAATGGCATAGGAATGTGAGTATAGAGTAAGGGCTGAGACCTCTCTTTCAGTGAAAGTTCACAGGTAAATCAGATTCAAAATATTGGCAAACAACACTTGTTAAATTTAGAAAGATTATTCTGTGATAAGATGTACAAGAGTTTGTATTTTTACTAAGGGTGTGCATCATGGTTTTAAACTGTCTAGAGGTCACTTAAGCAAAGCTTAAGGTCTTAAGCAAATGTAATGCTATAGCAGCAGCTACTGTCTAAGCTTTCCCCTGATATTAAGGAAAGAAGTTAGTTTTTTTGTAAAATTTATTACTACATTTGCCCAATCCCTTTATGTCCAGAGTGTCTAACAGAACTGAGTCTGCTTTGTCCAAAGCTAGAATGATTTTAACTGAATTTCTCCCCCCTCAACTGATTCTTTGGATCACTTGAGTGAGTAAATAAAAGCCCAGGAAAAAAAATTAAGAGAAATACCTGGGTGACTAAACAACTGTCAGCTATCTGTGCTTAGCACATTCTAGGGGGACATGCAAATATGTATCTCAACAAGCAGCAACTACTTTTTACTAGGATATCAAGAAAGTATACAGAGTTCTGCAGTCTCTTTGATTGTATTATACCACATACCTGCCTCTACTAGTAGCAGATAATCCTGAAAAGAAAAAGCTCCACAAGGAATGCTCAAGGTTGAACAATTTTTTGTACAAATTATACTGGAAGGGTGTAACCATATTTTCTTTATTGAGAGGATGCTATTTAGATTGTATACTTCTCAGTGCAAAGGCATATGTATTTTGTCTGCATGCAGCCATCTGCAACACTTCAATTTCAGATAGTCTGTATCAGCAGCTTACAGATCTGCAAGTAGACTGGCAAAAATACAGTTCGTTCATTGCCAAATTCTTATACTATAGGAACACATGTTGCATAGTGCAGATCTTATGACAGGCAGAAACTTTAACTGCCAATACCCATTTTCTTTTTAAAATGATATCTTCTCTTTAGAAAGTCACCTTCACTGTACCCATTTCCCCTTTTCTAGATACTGTGCTCTATTAGTAATTCTTGCTGGTGCATACATCAGATCTTCCCATTCAGTGCCCTTCTTTTTTTTTCTTTCCTCAGTCCATCCCCCTGATTAGCATGTTCTAGCCCATGCTGTTATAAGAATCCAGTTAAACCTCAAAGCAAAGCTTAGGCAACGCAAACTGTATGCACAAGTTCCATGTTGGCCTTTGAAGTATCTGCTCTATGTTATCAATAAAGAAGCAGTTATTTTGGACAGATCTTATTAATGCAATTTCCATTTTGTTTATCAGTCAAGTTGATATTACATCACAGACTGTTTTTCATTTTCTTACTGTGTAAAGAGTAGTATCAGTATTTAGCAAAGATGCTACAATGGAGTTTGTGCAGAAAGAAGGACTGATTACATTGCAGCTTCCCAGTTAACACTGCCAAGCATAACAGGTTCTATCCCTCACATCATAACAGTAGTTGCATGGTTGTGAACCACTTCAAATGACACACGAGTCAATTCCTATGTCAGAATAGCTATCACAGAACAAACATGAAAATCTGAAGTCTACTGATTTGAAACTAGAGGCAATGTAAAACTTTCAGAAGTTTCAAAAGCTGTGCTTTGCATAGAGACATTACAAAAGAAAGTTTTTTCTCTCTCAAAATGGAAGATTTCAAAATTTTGTAACATTTATAAAGTTCTTCCCACGTGAGAAACATATAGTAAAGAAAAAAGAAAAAAAGTTGCATGTGTGGAAATATATACAATAACAATAAAATCCCTTTTCTTTTACAGAAGGAGTAATAAAGGAGCACTGTCTGTGAACAATATCTCCCTTTCCTGCTGTGAGTGAATATGTGCTTATTTACACAGCTTTCCAACCAGATAGATAGCAAAATAGATTTTCTGATAACCAGTTCTGAAATTCTCATAAGCTAAATAAATACATAATGTGTTTATGACTTCAGGGTTCCAATTTGGATCGTTTCTGATTTGGGGGAGAATCCACTTGGTTTAGATGATTTCAGTAAGAGAAATTACAATTGTCTTACACAGCAACATATAACAAACGTATAGCAGAGAGCTGGAGGCAAAGAAACCTCCCAGTTTTTCCTTATTATGTAGCCCTTCACTCAAAGGAAGTGCCATTTATTATTATTTCAGACTTCTTTTTAATTATGCTTGCTGTAGCTCATGGAATAAGAAGCAGTAACAAAATCACTTCAAGTCAGACAGTTTGGTTATTACTTGCAAATTGTGTCACATTAACTGGATAGGATATAGGAGAATGAGGAAGATACTAATCTGAATTTGTTTAAATTTCACATGGTTGAGATAAATTCAGTGAGAAAATCATTCTGCAGTTCCTATTGAAGTGGAAAGGAAAACATCAACAATCAAAATCAGTTTCTCTCTGAATATTTTCCCCCTACTGAAAGTGACAGAAAGTACACTCTATTTTTCATACAATTTGTTTGAACTGTGTGTTTGTCAGTATTCTGTGTGTCAGTCTTGCCTGCACAGTTTCCTCTATTATGAAATTACATATTTACTCAATCAAAATTATTCCATTTGAAAATCGCTTATTTTAATATGATCATTTGGCTCAAATTGTCATTTCAAGCCAAACAAGAACATGACTATTTTTCAGATCTTTTAAATAAAAAATTCTTATTCTCACTTTGTTTTTATTTTTGGTAGAATGTAATAGGTGTATATTTTTGATCCAGTTATCCAGGTTTTGCCCTCTTCACTGAAACTTTCTTTTCTATTCTACTTGATTTTTGTGTTATATGTCAGTTTTTCACCACCATTGCCATCGGAAGTAAGAAAAACAATGAAGCTCTACATTGTGAATACTGCTTTGTGAGTTTGGCTTTCTCATATAAATAAGCATTGAATATGTATTTAATGTACTGCATTAAATAGCCTTGAAGGCAGAACTAGAGTCTGTTCACAAATGCTTCTAGCAGGTGACTGCTCTAGAATTAATTTCTGTGTTCCCAGTGAGTGGAAATCTCAAACCTAATGTCTTCAGTTACTGATCATGCGCATGGGGGAGCAGAGCAGAACGCTTTCAGTTTTCTCACGCAGACGAGTATTGCCTATTAGTATTTCAGAAAACTCTCCAAGGAACTCTTTCTGGATATAAGCCACTATAATTTACAAGTCATTAAAATCAACAAAGTTATGTCAGAGTTTGCAAGCGCTGTCCTTTAGAAAAGCTAGGCATCATATGGTCCAATTAGGGTAGTTTCCCAGCTGGAACAGAATGTCACTGAGGTATAGGTACTTCTTTCCATTGAAAACACAAGTCACAGTGTATTGAAAACCACAGGTGAAGTCTTTTACCAGTGAAATTTACAGAATATTTGCCATGGCTTCTTGTGAGATGAAGTTTTCATCCTCACTACTTGTGCCAAGCTCACAGCTGTCCCTAACAGAACTGAGCACTGGAGCATTATTAAAGATAGAGCTGGAAATCCAGCACTGCAGTTTCCTCATTCTTTCAGATGTGGCTGAGTCTAGCAATATATGTAAATAGCTTTCCATAAGTAGATCTACTGCAAAATTTCTTCACAGTCAGGGATAATAAAAACATTTGAGGGTCACTTTTAAAATTACTGATGCATTCAGTCTGTAGATGTGAAGAAAGCACATACATTTTTAACTGTAACTTGATTTGTTATTGATGTTGCTGTCTGCTGGTTTAAGAGAAACCTGAAGTAGAATTAAATCTAAAATAAAGAATTTATTTTATTTCAGCCAAAAGTTATAGTTGTGTAACCAAGATACATATTTTAGTTAGATGCTACAGTGCATTATGAAATATTAGTTGCTTCTTCAAAGGTTGCACTTGGCTTAGAAAATATTATTCAATAAATTATACATCCTCTTCCTAACTGAATATTTGATACATTTTTACCAGATGCATTTCTACTTAACATTGTAGTTATTAGTACTCACTTAGTGTTAGCTGGGGCTGCAAAATTTTATATTATAGGGTGCTAGTGAGAACTTTATAGCCATTTGCCTTTATACCAATGTAAATCACTGCCGTATACAAATGGTTTTGGTTTTTATTCCATGTGTCCCTTTTAAAAATACTAGTTAAAAAACAACTGGTGTCCTGAAAATACTGCAATTCTCAAGTTAAAAAAACAAAAACAACATCCCCACAAAAAAATACCCAACTGAACACAAAAGATATTCATTTATATTAATGAAATATGGGGGGAGAGAGGAACGTAACCAGAAGACAACAAAACTATTGATTGCAATATTGTCTGTCAGGGTAGGATTAAGTTAATCTAATATTATCATTTAAAGTTAGATATTGTCTAAGGTTGCACCTAGGCTTTCTATGTAGTCAGTGAAACAAAAACTGATACAGCCAGAGAGTCATTCTTTCTATTCTCAGCTACATGTTAGGACTTCTCCTCTAGAGGTACCCATCTCTATTTCTACAGTTCTAAATAACCAGCTTAAATTTGGAACCTAGCACAAACTGATGAATTCAGGTATTTTCCATATCCCGTATTTTCTTTATGTCTGAAGATATTTCTGCAGTTCTGGTAGCAGGTTTAAACAGAAAGGACAAATACAGCAGCATGTTGTCCTTCCTACATCCACCAATTGTAGTCAATACTAGTTGTTACTGGTATCAATAAGCATGATCAATGGGAGAAAGTAAAAAAAAAATTTCAACTTTTAAGCCCACAGCAAGAAATATTTGAATAAAGTGCATTTTCATGAACACTGCAGAAGTTCCTAAAACGAAGTATAAGTGTCATCAAATGAGGTATTTACAGCTGGAGGAACTGTGGGACCAGCAGCTGTAATCAAAAGAGCAGCTAGGCATTCAGGCCTCTGTTTCTGAAGGCCTCATTTAACACTCAGCAATGTAAGAATACCAATACAAAACCAGATGTATGTGTCCAGAAATCAACAACTACTTTGAACAGACAAAAAATATTCAATAAAGACTAACAGTTTTCCAAAGCTTGCAGTGAAGTAGTTTAAATTCGAAGATGATTCTTTGCAACTTTTCTACACAGATTCTTATGTCTGACTTCATGAGAGAAAGCTTTTTGATAGTTCATGCACTTACAATAAGAGAAAAATCTCTGCATTTTTTGTTAAGTCACTGGAGACTTCAGCCACATGAAATAACTCATCTTCAGAAGACACAACAATGGCCAACCCAAGAAAATCTGAACTGGATTAAAACAATTTTTAAAAACTTTCTTCTTCTTTCCCCCCTGCACCCTAGAAAACTGAAAATCACTGATGAGAAATATTGCCTTAATGTCCTGCCTACTTAAAGTTTTGGACTAGGTTAAGAGACATGGGCAATGCGATATTCTCTTCTCATTATAAATGTAAGATTTTCAATTTACAGTGATGGAGTGATTCATAATTTTAGTAATATTTTGTCCTTCCTAATGAAAGACTTTTCCCTGTTTACATTTCAAATCCCTGTATCTGTTTTTGTATTATCACTAAAACCCAAGAATTGGTTTTCTCCTAAGACAAAAATCTGACTCCCTTCCTAAAGAAGTCTTCTCACTGATTTTCTGTGTTCCAAATGCCTACAGTGAAATTACTTTCTTTCAGTACCATTTCAAAGCTAACATTAGTTTACACAGAAGTGGGTTAAAATAAGTACAAATTCTTAAAGAGAATTGAAAATCTCCACTATATTAGAAAGTGTCCCAAATCATTCATTGCTACAAGTATGAGCTTTTCTTAAAGAGATCCCTAACTCTTCCTTACCCCTCTAGCTTACCCTTTTATGATTTTTCAATAATAATACTATAGTTTAGCATACTTGGATTCAATATGTTAGACAAGTACATTTTGAGCATGAACAAAATACTAGGTGCAGAACCTGACATTTGAAATACATATGAATTTGAGTCCTGCAGCTTTAGCTCTCTAGAAAAATAGTTAAGAATTTCTATAATGCCCTTCCCTTAAGGATATCAAGTAGGATGTGATCCTGCTGCAAGCACTTTTACTTTTATGGAGCAAAGAAGAAAACTGAGATTTTGGAAGATCCATGGCAAATCAGAATGTCCCTGAAATACTCACTGTTGGCCAGAGGGTTGCCACATTGAAGTTGCCATTCAATCTCTTGCTGGAATAGTCTTTTGACAAAGATCAGCTTCATACACCCTTTTTGGGCACAGAAATTTTGCTAACAGAGAAATATTTGCTTTTATAGTGTGTATTTTCTCAACTAGCATTCAGTCAAGGTAGTCAAAGCATTTCACAGCTGTGAATAGCCTGCCTGACTTTGTATTTATAGCTGTCACTATAAATTCAGCAACTGAAAAAGAGGACAGAGAATCTGCATTGACTCTGGGTAACAGATGAGACAAACCCTTTCTGAAGAGCACTGTTCCTAAGGGATTTCTCTCTTTCGATTTTCACATCACTGTTCGAAAGCCTTGATTGCAAACTATTTCCTAGTACCAGTCTGAAACACAGTAATGCAGGAAAACATCATCAGTGGTAACTGGAACTTTATACAAAGTGTAAGGAGGGTGAACTATCAAACACAAACATAATAAGGCTTGAGGTCTTTCAGGAAACACTGCCTCAAATAAACAGTGAGAAATTCCGAAACTGTTTGCCTAGATTGTCTTCAAAACACTGGAGAATCCAGAAAGCAAGCTGTCTTTCTGAATGAAAGATCTAATAATTAATGAAAAGTTGCTTTTAGCAGATGAACTCTTTGCAGTAAATTTATACTATTTTATTGCATCATTCTGTGCATCCATTCTCTTTGAAACTGAATTATATCAGAAACAAAACTGTGTAGAGGTTTGCCCATAATTAAATTATGGTATTTTTGATGTTCATGATATATTACAGACTAAAATCATTAGTACAAGTCTGCACATTCAAGTGAATTCACGTGTGTTCTTGCTACTGTATATACATTTTCCAGATGCAGTGTCAAATGCTTTATTATCTACATCAGAATAAGCAATAAAGAAATTTGTTTTGAAAATGTTCTGTAGAATTAAGCAGAGAAACTCTTGTGGTTCAAGCTCAGCCGGCAACTTAGAACCACGCAAACGCTTGCTCACTCCACCCCCTTCTTCCTCCCCCCTCTCCTGGAGACATGGGGAGGAGAATCGGAGGAATGTAACTCCTGCAGGTTGAGATAACAGCACTCCAGTAACTAAGGTATAATACAAACCACTACTGCTACCAATAATAATGATAAGGCAAATAACAAGGGAAGAGGACACAACCGCTCACCACCTGCCGACCGATACCCAGCCCGACCCGAGCAGCGATCTCGGCCTTCCGGGTAACTCCCCCCAGTTTATATACTGGGCATGACGTGCTGTGGTATGGAATACCCCTTTGGCCAGTTTGGGTCAGGTGTCCTGTCTCTGCTTCCTCCTGGCTTCCCCTCCTCTCCTGGCAGAGCATGAGACTGAGAAAGTCCTTGGTCAGAGTAAACATTGCTGAGCAACAACTAAAAACATGGGTGTTATCAGCGTTGTTCCCAGGCTGAAAGTCAAAACCACAGCACTGCACCAGCTCCTAAGAAGGAGAAAAAATGACTGCTGTAGCTGAACCCAGGACAGAAACAAATCACATATAAAAAATAAGGGCAAAATTTCCCATAGGAGAAAATGGAAAAATAGGGCATGTTGTAAAATGTGTATCATTGTTCATCTTTCTCGTTAACATTCTTATACAGTTCTTTGAAAGGTTGTTGGTAGCAAAAATAGAAGAGGAAAGTGTCACATGCCTTTTATCTAGTCATCTGGATTATCCTGCAGCTTGAGATTTCATAAAATCAAGCTTTCTAGTTTAAAAAAAAGTTCTGGTGTATTGATGTGCACCTTTCAGAGAAGAGACACAAAAAAGCCTGCTTCAAAGCTCTGGCCAGTGCAGGACCATGTCACACAGAGAAGAGTTTACGTCTTATCACACCCCAAATCAGTTCATGTTCTTTCTGTGCGTGGCATACAATGCCAAATACCAGTTTAAATAGTGCACCAGATCAGGACAATTTCAGAAGCACGTTTAAAAAAAGAATTTATCCTCTATTAAAAACAAAACAATTATTTTCTCCCTAGAATTCTAATGAGGAAAAATTAACAGAAAGATTATTCATTTTCAGCTATATGCAAAATCGGCTTGTGAAATAGAAGTCAAAAGCATTCAATCTTTTTATTCATCTGCAATTTCTATCTTCCATAATAACTTCTTTTATCTAGAACCTCAGTTTCTTGCAGTCATTAGGAAAGGAGAGAAAGAATATATTTCACAAGTTTAGCACTCAGAAGTTTTGAAAGTCAGGTCCATCCGAGGTCCATTCAGCAATCAAACCCCAGTACAGTGGGGTTGTTAAAAGTCTGAGTACCTGTTGCTTAGCATATAGAAGAAATAGTCAGTATGCTAGTGAAGTTATTGATATCATGATAGAAAAATACTTCAGCTATTGAGAAGAAACTTAGAATCATAGAATAGTTAGGGTTGGAAAGGACCTTAAGATCATCTAGTTCCAACTCCCCTGCCATGAGCAGGGACACCACACACTAAACTATGTTGCCCAAGGCTCTGTCCAGCCTGGCCTTGAACACCTCCAGGGTTGGAGCATTCACAACTTCCTTGCACAACCCATTCCAGTGCCTCACCACTCTCGCTGTGAAGAACTTCTTCCTTATATCTAACCTAAAGTTCCCCTGTTTAAGTTTAAAGACATTAAACTTCTAGAACATTAAAGCCAGTAAATTCTAGAACAGATTTAAGTTTGACATTCACAAACTGGCAACACAGAGGAGAGGCAGTCATGTTCAGGGACAAACCAAGATCTGGAGGCTAAGCATGGCCAAGAAAGGTGGTGCTCCTGAGAGCAAGTGCAAGCACAGAGAAAAGGTTGCTCAACAGAACAAGATCCAGATAATATAGAACAAGGGTCCAGAGAAAGAGGATGAAAAAGTCTTGAAATAACTATCACACAAAGGTTCACAAAAATGAATACATTCTACATCATTAGCTACCTGCTGGTCTTGGAAGTTGCTGTTGCACAAGCAAATCAAAGTTAGGTCCTTTAAATCTAATAGCTGTCTCATCTGTTGTCTCAACTTGCAGGTAAATCTTTGATTTTTTTCTCTCAATTAACACAGAGAGAAACATTCTATTAATATAAAGATATTCCAGTCAAGTTTGACAGAAAAAAGTATTGTCTGAAAATACTGCAGTAGAAAGGTGAAGGCTTCATTTTAATGAAGCAAATATGAAAAAATAATGCCTTTTCTTTAATGTTTTTTTTTCTTTTAATTTTGATTCAATTTATTTCACTTTATTAGAAGATATTTTTAGCTACAGACTAATTTCATCTACAGGCATATTTAACAGCTAACTGAGTGCCAAAATTGATCTCAGTGTGTGCACCAAGTCACTTGGACTTCAGTGCTTTTATTTCTGGACTCATGAGTATGAGCTGGAAGGTGCTGGATGGCAGAGCACTTTCAGTTTTTCTACAAAATGTGAAGCCTTTGATACACTGCAGAGCACTTGAAACTTCAGGATGTGGAAGGCATCCAAAATTATCTGAATGGTGCATTTTGGGAGTTTTGTTAGAGAAAGAGGGACAGACAGCAGAGTAAGAAAAAAAAGAAAAACATGAAGGAGTCTTACGGTGATTGTTGAGGGTTGCTAACATGAACCCTGGCTTGAATTCCGATCATTAACTAAGAAAGGTGAGATCACAGAAAGGAGAGACTCCATCCTTTGGGAGTATAAGAAAAATGTAATTTAGATATAACTAAAATAATAATAATAAATTAATTATAATTAAAATAATAATTTTAATACATGTGGTTGCTTTAACCAGGATTTTGTGCAGTGACTTTCATGATAAGGAATGACTGGCCCTTCATCCAAGTCACATCCTGTGGGAACTGGAGCACCTTCCAACTCATACTCATCCCTGCAGATGGCCCACACTTGATTAGCAGGCACTGACAGTGATCAGGGTCATCTTCCCTTCATCCTGTTGCATTCCTGTACTCTCTTTGGGTGTCCTTCCACAAGGCAGATCATGGGGCCACAAAGCTTCAACCCCAAGTACCATCCCACTCTCACCTTTGGATGGCTACAGTCTGCGCTCTGGTCATGGTCTGCAGAGTACAGGTCCTCCTTTGGTGGACACTGTTCTCTGCTTATCCCTCCCAGTTGTCTCCAGAGCTCTCTGGTGATGTGCTGGGATCCCAATGACCTATCATTCCCTTGGTGTTGTTTCCTTAGGGAGAGCAGGAAATGCACCCAGGAACAAGATTTTGGTGAGGCACTGGAATGGGTTGTGCAAGGAAGTTGTGAATGCTCCAACCCTGGAGGTGTTCAAGGCCAGGCTGGACAGAGCCTTGGGCAACATAGTTTAGTGTGTGGTGTCCCTGCTCATGGCAGGGGAGTTGGAACTAGATGATCTTAAGGTCCTTTCCAACCCTAACTATTCTATGATTCTATAATTTTAAGATGCATCACACTGGAATAGACAATGTTTCTCTAGGGAGACACATGACAGGGGTTTACTGCAAAACTATGTGACCCTCTTCCTTCTGCTGCACTTTGACAGCAGGGCTCAACTCCCCGGATAGTCTGAAAGGTCAACCATGTTTGACCCCTGCCACCACCACTGTGCAAACCACATGCTTAACCATTTCACCTTATAGAGGGAGCTTATCTACTAAGCCTGTCTCTGGCTCATTAAAAGATTGAACAAGCCTTCACTTCTCACTGTAAATTACTGTATTTATTCTCTGAAGTTACTTCTAACACACATTACAGACCTGTTGCCTACACAAACCTAGAGTCTGTCTCCCCAAAACATTTTGATGAACCAAACTCACCACTGTAGACTTCACAGAAAAAGCGCCATCTACAGACAGAAAGTAGGGTGGGAAAAGGGAGAAAGATACCAATGTCTGTTGATCTTCCAGTGGAGATAAAATGCTTAATATAAGCTCAGATTTTGGTTTCTGCTTAAAAAAACTGCTTGGTCCTTCAGAATAAAGCTAAAAAAGAAGCAGTCATACATTTGTGTCATCTGCTCAGTAGTTCCATAGGTGGCCAAAATTTCATGTGTGAGAAAAGAAAATTATCTGTCCAGGTGTGAATTAAGATGGGCAGGGAAAAAAACCCAAAAACCCAATAAAAAAAAACTACAGCAAAAACAAACCCCAAAAATCAAAAAACCAAACCAAAACAAACAGAACTCTCTTCCTGACTTTTAACAGTAAAGGAATCCTCTAAAGGGTGGGATTTGATTGTCCGTATGTTACCAATAAAGACTACCTTGGATCCTTAGCAAAGACCTTCATTCTCTGTTTCGCTGTGAGTGAGGGACTGAAGAATGTTATTTATTCTTCCTCCTCACCTCATCTCTGAATCTTATTATCTCTGTGAATCGACTGTGAGTGCTTTATCTTCTGCTAGGACTTGTGAACAGAAATTCTATTATGAAAGTTAAATCAATTATCTCTAGCTAAATAAGCCTCTCTGCTAATGTCAAAGAGTCTTCTTCTCTTAAGTCAATCACAGGTCTGGAAGATGGGGAGAGGAGGCCTGGCTGATAGGGAGTATTTACAAACATTTACAAAAGATGTTGTCATCTCAATTGTGATATTCATGCAAAGCACTCAGTGGCTGAACTTGTAATTGAATTTCCTTTAAGTTCTCTGTTTGGGCCTGTTTCCTCATGATGCTGTCATCCATATCTTCCATAGAATTTATTATATATTCAGTGAGAAAGTATTCAATTCACTGCCTAAAAAGACACTGCTTCTCGGATGAAGAAATAAGATATTAAGAAGGCAACACAAGCACAGCATGTAATAGGGCAAGTGATGTTTTTAAATGGGAAAAAAATCAGAGGAGAACTACTTGGATATGACTAGACAGGCAGGATTGAGTAGAAAGGGGGATAGGTGAGATGAACATTCACAAGCTTGTGACATAAAATTAAGGCTAATGCAACAGGAGTGCAGAGGTCAACATCATATCTTAACTCTTGAATAAGACACATCTCTATTCTGAATTTTTTTTATCATTGTTATAAATTTGTGGCTTGTTCACCATTGGAAAGATCAATGAAAACCTGCCTACTAGAAGCTTGGAAACTCCCTGAAGCCTTTTCTTTTTTTTCTACTGGCATTAAAAAAAGATGGGTAATGCTGTAGTAAGCCTAAGACCAGAGACTCATCCACACTATCTCCCACTCTCAGAGCACTTCCATCAACATCCTTCAATGTACCTCAGTAGAAGTGTGATGGGCTTGTACATTTATTGAAGGACTCTCAGGCAGTGCCATGTTGTCCTAGCTGTTAAAACGGGCTACAGACCAGCACTTCAGACCTATGAAGAAAATAGATTTAAATAAGGGAGTTAATTGAGATCCAAAATCCTTGGTTGATACCTCTTTCTGTGTGTTGGGGGAAAAGATGACTTCTGCATGAAAAAAAGTTGTGATAAGGTGTGAGAACTCTGATACTTTCTGATTTGCCCCTCTGCCCGCCAGGCACGTACACACATACATACAGATACATACAGACACTTCCTCTGCACTGCTCCCATCACTCCAAATGCTTATACTAAGTGATTTTACAGTTCATGGCTTATGCTTGCTTCATGCATCCATGAAGCTATAAAGTTAATAAAAGTTCCTTCAGTATTTTTTGTATTTCATTGATACTCGCTTTCCTTGGAAATCATAATGTATGGCTATATCTGCGGGAGGGGGGGTGTTGTTTTTTCCTTTTTTCCACTTCAAGTATCCATAAGCTGACACTGGAGTGAATGTTTTTATCTCCTTATCCTACACAATTTGGGAGGAAAGAGGCTTTAGCATCATTCCAAAGCATGTTTTCACTATAATTTTTTCTCCTGCTTGAGTTTGCTTTTAGTTTATTTGCTCTTTTTTCTTTTCTTTTTTTCAATTTTCTTCTGCCTTTCTCATAATTTTCTTTCTAATTATTCCTAAAATGTCATCAGTTGCCTTCTAAAATTAATTGGTCTCCCACTGTTTCACTGCTTTCCTGTTCTACATTTAAAAGATTTTTATTTCCACTTTCTCACTGCTGCTTCGTCCTGTGGGACAAATAGCTTATTTGTTATGGCACTTTTTCTTCAAGGCTTGGGGCTCTTTGGCTCAATTTGTGTTATGACATTTCAGGGCTCAATTGGCTCAATGTGTATTATGACTTTCTGAAGAATGGTGCATACTGATTGTGCCTCCTGTTGCTTGCAAAGCAACAAAGTACAAGACCAGAGAACTCCTATTGGACTGAAGTCAGGAGTCAGATTTTTTTTTCTTAAAGGTTCAGAATCTGTACAGGTTTGTTTCAATTCAAATGTACATGCTTATCTATGAAGATTCCTTAACAAAATTTGGTAAATCATTTTTCTGAATATACAGCAGCTGAATTCTTTAGAAAACTCTCTCCATTAACACCACAATTGAAGCTTCATTCTTTCCACTACATTTCCTTAAGTCCATACGTTTGCAGGTCTTCAGGAAGTGGTATATTTGCACTGAGTCTAATCGTAAAAGCAAGCCTCAGGTTACACAATCCACAAAAATTAGTCAAATGGTAATCGGGGGGGCTGTGTCTTTAAAAATGTAATGTAGGTGAGATGGAAAGGTGATAGTCAAGCAGTACGGTAGTACAGTAAAATGCACCACCAGTATTTTGTTTTGTTGTTTTGTTTGTTGGGGTTTTTTCTTCCTTAAAACTGCTTTTTCACTCCTTTTACATACATGTTTATTTTCAAAGGTTAGTCCACCACCATATACATATTTGGGGTAATTATTTTTTAATGGATGCTACAGACTGAAATTGTTGTATAGGTGGTTCTAGGTGTAGCTGAGAAATCTAAAAATGCTATAAACCTCATAGAATCTAATCTTCCATTTCAGTGGAGTTTATCTGTCTGTATATGATGTGCCTGAGCATATGTAAGAATCTCTGTAAACTGAGGTCTGAACATTTTCTGGTTTAGGCTATGTTGAAATTGCAAGACTGTACAGAGAGTTTGCCAAGTCTCACTTCATCTGTGTGCATTTCAAAACAACAAGTGTACACACTACTCTCCAGTTACATGCTGTAACACTGGAAGTGCTGGCCACAAGGATCCTGTACCATGCACTAATCTTGTCTCTGGTAGAAGTGGCCATGACTGCAGTGTGTGCTACAAAATGCACCTTCTTTGCTGACTAGGCTTGGTATGGAACGTCCTCTGACTGTAACATCCCATGGTGCAGCATGAATGGGTGGCATGGCAGGCACATCCCACTGTGCAGTGCATGCCGATCAATGCTTACTGGATTAGCATATCTACAGTCTATTCCAAATGGATTTCTCTGTAATGTTTGATCTGCTGTAAATGGATATACACTGCTTTGTAATTTGCATGTAAACAGAATATCAGCTTTCTGCAGGGATTGGACCAACCTTATTGTTGTTACATGAAGTGCACTTACTAAATATTATTTCTTGATATTTTGAAGAATGTTAAATATAGACAAAATTACTGATTGTAAAATCTAATTTTATATTTAAATTAAGCTACTGTACAACACCTTTTTTTTCACAAGATAGTCATTAAATATTTGGCAAATTTATACAATGACATTTGTTCTATACTTTTACAAGTTTCTGGCAATGATGTAAAAAAGGTAACTTATAATGGTTTGTTAACACATAAAAGCTATTTTATTTTCAGTAGCATCTTTCACATTTTTCAACATCCTTTTACAATAAGAGTTTCATTTAAAATTATTGACTATTCTGCCCAAAGAAAATTCCAGGATCAATTTTTGTGTTACTGCTATTACCTTTCCTGAATGGCCTGGTACATAATCATCTGAGGTCACATTTTTGGAGAAATATTCTTCAGAGATCTCTATCTAATAAATCAATACAATAGTCTTAGCCTCCAAATTACAAATCTTTGCAAACATAAAACTTCACTATAAAAATTACACAATCACATGTAGAGGAAGAATTGATAATTTTGTGCCTTGGACATGTTAAATCAATTATTAAGAATAATATTTCTTTTTCTTTCTTCACTAATAAACTAATAAATGGATAACTACAATAACACTCAATTATTTATATATAGAACGGAACAATTTATGTATGAGCAGATATACGTGCTTACCTGATATATCTTGTTATGGTCTATTCAACATGTAATGCATTTTGTACATAGAGAACACATGTAACAATCATATTTCACAACATATTCTTCTGAATTATTAATTAATCCAGAGCAACAAGGATGCTGCCTGGGCTGATGTTATTATAAAATGCTAATGTGATTTACTATTAATAAGGATGGATGCTCAGATTCCAGCAAAAAGTAGGTATCCCTGGAAAAGAAAAAAGATGTTTCTTAACCTATAAGCCTTAAACTGATTGTCATACAAAACTTAAGAAGTTAGGAGAGTGAGTCTCAAATTGGGATTTAAATGCAGTATCTATTTAGATATGGAACCAAACCCTAAAATTACTGGAAGTTATAAGGTTCTCTATCAATTAAGTAAACAACTGCATGCCTTTGTAAGTTAGCTGAGTTAGAATACAAATTTTGCAAGACTGTTTATCAGTCAGCTTGTTTAAAATCTCTTCATGTTCTAAGATTTTTAACAGACGTGCTTCATGTTTCTAGCAGAGCTATGCAAGTCCCAAATTATAGGTGAATGTCCAAGAGTCCATGCCTGCTAAAGACCATAAGGATTCATCATAGAACAATTATAGGGAAATGGTGGGTTCTACTTTTAGTCAGAAATACATTCTACTTTGCAGTACAACTCAATGAAATAGAAAAATCACTTGCTGACAGAAAGGCCAACACATCCAAACCACCCATGCTCATGCAGTAGAGAGCTTTAGTTCCATAATATTGGGGGACATATTGCCTCTTTCTTCAAGGATGCTATCAAAATTTACAGAAGTTGTGGAAAATTTTAAGGTATCAGAGAAAAACAGCCTGCAATGAGAAAGACCTGAAAGGACAAATAAAAAAAAAATTTGTTCAGGTTAATCCATTGCAAGAAGAAAAGCATGTCCTTGGACAAAAGACCTTAGCAGTTCATAAAAACATAAGAAGGGTTATTACAAATCAGAGCCAAGATTTCACACAGAATCTTCTCCTGAAAAAAAAAAAAATAAAAATTTTTAAAAAAATTCCTCAACAACTCAATAAAGTAGAAAAATTCATGGATCTCTGAAGCAGTAAAGTGTGGAAACACACAGTAAGTTAATTGATGGCACAACCTTTCACAGCACATATTGCAGTAATGCTGGTATTTAAAATCTGAAATGAGCAATGTCACAATGTCAGCCAATTTTTTTTGAGCAGATATTCCAAAATCTTTTCGGCAACGCTTGACCCAAATATCCATTCCTAAGCTTGTATCTCTACTTAAAAATTTAACACTGGCTTATTTTTTCTTGGAAATTTGAGTTAATTATTTTCAAATGGCTGAATAGCATTTGAAAAACATTTAGGTTTTTTCACTTATTATGCATGCACATATATTAGTTTGTAGAATAATTGTCAACAAACTGGAAATTCACAGTTTGGGGTCTCCCATAATGTTTCAGGAAGAGGAATGTTATTGCTCACCAACAAGAAATATGGCAACAAATGAAGAGTATAACATTGTGTCTTGTATTTTAATATGTACTTGATAAGTATTTGGAGCCTAATACTGACAGATAAATACTTATCAGTGATTTAAGTAACAGAAAAGACCTTTGTGTTTTATTCAGTTTGATATCCTGTGTAACAGACGTCACAGACCTTCACTCTGGAAAAAACATGTATTGGAGATATGAGTACTAGAGAATGAGGATTTATTACCTTGTGACAGACAGAAGACTTTGGAAGGACAGAAATGCCAAAGAATATTATATCAGCATGTGATGTATATTATGGACACACAGATTTTTCAAAGTTATTAATGCAAAGCTGCACTACCATGGTCATAGCTGGTGGTAATTAATGCAAATCTTATTAGCCAGAAGAAGTCTTACGATAGCTTTCATCCCTGGGAAATAAATAACTACTTATACCCACAGGCTTAACCTATAGAGAAGGTAAAGGATATAAAGAGGCAACTATAATCTCAGGTCACAGGATGAATTTACGCCATTTCAGAACTGACACAAAGAAAAGACGTAATAAAATAGGCTGACTAACCTGCATCTGCATTAAGGTTCTAATTGGGATGATAGAATAAACCATATCTATTTTATCCTGTCAGGCTTTATAAGACAAAAGAAGCCTACAGGAGTAGAACTGTAATATGGTTCATAAACCTGGTGGGCGTAATCACAGTGAGTTACAAATGGATTAAGGACCAAGTCAGTGGTCTGAAGCAAAATGAACATAATGTCTCACTTGAAAAAGATTACCAACAGCTTGACATTCAGTATTTGTTGTGAGAAAGCCTGAATGATCAGCAGTATCATTAATCTGATAGCCATGGCACAAATCTATTTGGCATTGTGTAAAAACCCAAATCTGCATCAGATAATGAGAGAATTCTTGGAAGGTTATTTGAGTACTACAAAAATATTTGCCCATAATGTATTTCCATTTGATTGTACTTTTATGAAATTATAATAATCAAGGTCAGATATTTTGCTACAAAATTGAAATTGGATCTCCTTTATGTAATTTGCAAAGTCAGACTCTGGCTATTGCTTTTCACCACTGCTAGGCAGAATAAGTGCATTCTGACAAATGAAACAAACCAATACTGTACTCGGAGTTCTTTAAGTGTGGAGAAACAAGAGGGTTTAGTGCATCAATGAACTCGTATATCTGTATGCCATTTTATTTTCTTTTATTTACACACACACACACACACACACACACACATTTTGACTGAGGCAAGCAAATGAACACTCATTGCAGGAGGACTGTGTTCATGAGTGTCACAAAACACTGGAAGTCAGCATAGTAATGAGCCAATTTGTGTGGAAATGAACTCATTAATGCTAATGTTTTGCTGACTCCCAACTGATTCACAAACTCCTTGAACAAAATTCAAAACTTTCTGAACAAAATTCAAAACACAAGAAGGAGGGGAAGTTCATTAATTTTGGAAATGTTGAGTGAAGAAACAAACATGTCTCTTCCTTATTCATATTCCAAAGTCAGTGATCCACCCTGTGCTCTGATCATCCAGTCCCAGAATATGCTCTGGGGAATATTAGTTCATACAGAAGATCTCATAGCTAAATTGTCGAAAGTCCCACTAGGGGGAAAAGAAAGCATTGATTGTTTCTAATTTTAAATTCTTTCCTAACAAAACACTTATTTACTTTCAAACAAACAGGCTTTTCAACCTGAAGAAAATAGGACTTTTTAAGAAAATTCAGGAACAATTCTACAAGATACTGATTCTAATGTAATACTTCAGATATATGCACGAATCTGTCCTCCATGCAAATGATGTTTTTACCAAGACCATTTCCTGGCAGGGTTTATCAATATCAGTAATTTCTACACCCAACGCACATACTTCAATTTCAACAAACATTTGTCCTTAAAATAAACCTACAAAAAAGCCAGGGAACAGCTGAAGTCTGCAACACAGGTAGTACATGAAGTTTTGTTATCTCAAAGGAGTAGTGAGAGTTTTATCACTATGAGCTGCAGAAAGTTTAGAAAACTTCTGCTTCAAAGCAGGAGTTCACAACATATGTGCAATTCAGATAAATATCTCAACTGAACTCAGAAAGATTAGGCTACAAATCTTGTTCTTCTGTGCTTGAGTAAGAAAGTACAAAAGTGCATCACATGAAGTTTCAACTATTTTATGTACATTAAAATAATTTTATCAAGAATTATGGAGATAAATTCTCATAGAGTTTATTTTTAAAGATAGTTATTTATTAGATTATGTTAAGATGATAGAGGGCCCAAGTAAAACTTAATAATTTATAATTATTTCATCAACTTTAATTCACACTTCAATCTCTAATTACCTTAATTAAAATTTTAGAAAATAATTCTTCTTGATAATAAAAATTACTTCAGTCAAAATTGCACTAACATTTATTGTTATATTATAATAGTCAATATTTCTTTGCTATTGAGCTACATATCTAGCAAGAAATAAACTGAATTAACAAAAATATACATCTTTTATTTCCTAACCACTAATCAAGTTTTATAAAAATAATTTTGTCAATGTGACACCTATACAGTAGTACTACCCTTAAAGAAGCTACTCAAATTAATCATTTTTCTTGTTTTGTTCTTGGTTTTTGTTTTGCTTTGTTTTGTTAAATTGAAACACCTTGAGTGGATCAAAAGCCTTTGGCTTCATATCTCAAATAGGACATATAGGAGGAGCATGATCACCTCTTAGCCTAATACCTAACATTACCTCACAGTCCTTTATCTTTTTGCTAAGGTAAATTATCACAAATTATTTTCCTTTTCAGTTCAGCTTGCTGATGATTTGAATGAAGATAAACAGAGTATTTAGGGGAAGTAAATGGCAGTGATATAATTATGTACAATTTCATGTATTTTGTCTGTTATTTCTGCAGGTTAGATTTTAATGATTGGTACAACACTGAGGTGTTGTGCTGCTGAAAATCACTCCAGAAAACATTTTGACCCTGCAGCATAGCTCAGAGATAACAGAGCTAATTCATGCAAGTAGTACCATAAACTGGATATAGCAGCACATCAAAGGCTCCATGAAGGATATTGTTTTCACTAACAAAACAAGTTCATTTTAATCCAATGGAGGTATCTCATTACTACTATATTTTATTTACATACTTGAGAGATATTTGAATCATACTTATCCCTATTCTTTCTCCTTACTCTAGAATTGCAATCAAATGGCTACTACATTCACAATACCCATTGAGCGCATGACCTGCTCCCAAGACCCCAATTTTTAAGTGATGGCAGAACCAACAAGAAGCAGGTTGCAAATCACATTAATTGTACTGATGAATTACAGAAAGTCCTTGCCTCTGGACCTCCAAGGACTTTATCCTTGCACTTGGTTTTCCCCATCCATTGCATCATGTGACAGAAGATGAGCAGAAGGAAAATGTCTAGTTAGAAATGTGTTGCTGCAGACAAATCAGTGAGCACAGTTAGCATCCTGTTCTCTGCCCATCTTTTTTTTTTTAAGGAGAAGGAGTTTTTGGGAACAGCAACAATGTAATAATTTTGGCAGTAAAAGCATTTCCCAGAGCAGAGAGTTGCAAAGGATTACTGGTATGCATAAAAGAGTTTATTTGTGAGTAAATTACCATCAAGAAATACTGTTTTCCCTAAAGAGCTCCCATTGTAATTCAACCTGTCAATACCAGATCAATGTCTGACCACACGCTTTATTCACACAGCAAGTGAGGTAATGATCAGCAGCTTTAAGTTATTTATTTAAGTTCTTTTTATATGCTGTCTGCCATACAGCCTTTGAAGCACAGAGTGGGTGAAAAAAAGATTTCATTTCTGGGAGCCTCTGAAGACTATCACACTTCAATGGAGAGTCACCTGCACATAGAGCAGTTGATCTACAGAAGCATATTTTGCACAGATGGAGCATATTATACTATAAAATGTTATTTCAGTGATCAGTTTCTCCCTCATGCAGGGAAACATGTTCAAGATAAGCTTCAAAAACACATACTTTAGCACTAAAGCAGATATAGCAGGTTATGCAGGTGGATAAAAGAACTATAATCTTGTTAGGAGGAGTTATATCATAGATGGAATTTCTTTGAGTATTTGTAATCTTCATAAATCACCTGAGCATTCAATTCAGCTTTGAAAAGCATAAACTTGCTGACAAAACTGCATATAGGGGAAAAAAGTAAAACCAAGAGTTAAGTAAGCAGTTCCCACTATACGAGAAAATATTGGATTATTATGTGCACCAGCTGATGAATGTCATAGTAAATAATATTTAAATATCTACAGAAGGAAAAAGAAAATCATTGATAGTTTTAAAAAAAGAAAATAATTGCGCTATGCATGACAATTCTGGTCTTTAACTTCATTATGAAACACTAAAGTATTGATGTAATTTAAGCTCTTGAGCAAAAAACACTGATAAAGATTTTCAGTGTTTGGATGCAAAAAAGTGAAAACTGCAATTTATGATAAGTGTTGATACTGAATTACATTAAAAACTCAATATGTAAATGGAAAGTTCGTTATTTTGCCTTTTCTTTCCCTTTTCCCCACACCATACACTCCCAGACAGTGCTGGTGGTGAATTGAATTCAATGTTACAGAAAGTTTCCTAAGTATCTGTGTGTATGACTCTGCCTCAGGCTCCAGCCTCCTGCTGACACTGCACATAGAAGCATTATATGTAGCTAGTGAAGCTTTAGTTAGGCTCATCTGTCTGTGTAGAGACATTTTCAGGATATATTCAAACTCCTGTTGTGTGACGAAGGGAGAATGCAAAGAACAATGAATGTATGACGCAGGTGAACCACAACTTTGTGACTGAAATTGAATTGGGAAATAGGATAAAAATAATTTTTGTGACTACCGCTAACATACAAAAGTTGGAACAGACAGAACTCCTAGGTGCCGGAGCAGAGATTCACCTGCAGCCCATGGTGAAGTCTATGGTGAGGCAGGTTGTCTCCCTGCAGTACATGGAGGTCCATGATGGAGCAGTTATCCACCTGTAGCCCCTGGAGAACCCTACGCTGGAGCAGGGGCATGCTTGAAGGAGCCTGTGACCCCATGGGAAGCCTGTGCTGGAGGAGGTTCCTGGCAGGACCTGTGGCCCTATGGAAAGAGGAGCCCATGATGGAGCTGGTTTGCTGGAAAGACTTGTGACCTTGCGTGGGACACATACAGGAGCAGTCTGTTCCTGAAGGACTACATCCTGGGGAAGGGATCTGCTCTGGAGCAGTTTGTGAAGAATGCAGCCTGTGGAAAGAAATCATGTTGGGGAAGTTCATGGGGGACTGTCTCCCATGGGAGGGACCCCAAGTTGGAACAGGGAAGAGTGTGAGGAGTCCTCTTCCTGAGGAGGATGAATGGCAGAAACTGTGTGATGAACTGACCACAATGACCATTCCACGTCTCCCTGTGCTGTTGCAGGGGGAAGAGGTAGAGAAAAATGGGAGTAAAGTTCAGCCCAGCAAGAGGTGAGGTATGTGGGGAAGGTATTTTTAAGATTTGGGTTTATTTTCTCATTACTCTACTCTGATTTGATGGGCAATAAATTACTTGACTCCCAGAGCCAAGTCTGTTTTGCCTGTGACAATAATAGGGAGTGTTATCTTTCTATCCTTATCTTGACACAAGCCTTTCATTATATTTTCTCTCCCCTGTCCAGTTGAGGGGGACTGATAGAGTGACTTTGGTGGGCACCTGGTATCTAGCCAGGGTCAACCCACCCCACAACATTACTTTCAAAACCAAAGACAAATTAATCCGTTGGAACAGAAATTCTTGTGTAAATTCACAATGCTTTGAAGGCAGCTTGAAATCTCTCCAAACAAGTCTTCTATATGAATGGATTTAGAGGAAGGAGATTCAGGTACAGAGCCTTATTTCATTGTATTATAAAAATTATTTTTGTTTGTAAAAGATTACTCCATATAATCTTCTTTTACCTTGATCTTAATAAGGTTAAAATACTGGCTATTCACTGCTGTGGAACTAGGTTATTTCTTCTGACTTTTAGCTGCAGAAAAGCCCACCTCATCTTTTTCTCACGCACATATTTCTCTAAAGGTTATCATATATTATTTCTTACATTACCTTACAACAAGTACTACTCTTCAGGTCTATTCAAAGAGTTGGAATCAAATGGTTGAGCATCTGTCTGTTTCCAGACTTGCTGAGATCACAGATTGAGTATGGGTACAGAGAAAGGTTTATCTGTTATCAAGCAGTCTGATAAGTCTGGTTCAAAGTTTGTGGTTAAATGGATATGTGAACTGCTTTGTTTCTTGACAAAGGATCATTCTCTATCTAAGCATTAGCTGTTTATGTGATCTAAAATTGTCTGTGATTCAGTATTTTAGTTTGATATTTTGCGACTTAATGTCAGTCAAACTAAATTATGGTGAAATGTTCATCTGCAGATTTTTTGAAGAGACGTTAGCCAAATATATTAACATGGAGATGAATAAACGGAGAATATTGTTTTCTAAATGTAGTTTGAGAAGATGAGGATGTTCTCATTGCTAAAATCACATATGTGATAAAATATAACTCATTTTCCATGAAATAAAGCAAATGCTTTGTAAAGAAATGTAGACATGTTTATAACAGTAGCAATGATACTTACCACTTATAGTGTTATATAGCTCACCAAACACTTGATTTCAGCACATTTGCGATGAAGGTATGCATTTTTCCATTTTAATGGAAAGAAAAATCAGCTGAAGTACTTTATCTTCTAGTACTGTGTATATCCCCAGTGTCATTAAGGTAAAGTTACTAGTCTTCTTTCAAATGAGAATGCTCTGGTTGAGCTCTTCTGAAGATAGGTGCTTGAGCTTATTTGAAGCACTGTATTTAAGAAAAAATACTGTTTCCTTTATATAACTTATCAAGGAAGAACAAAACTATAAAACATTTAAAAATGTTACTCCAAAGATACAAAATTAATTGATGAACTTGTTGAAAGACACATTACTTAAAACTACTTTTATCATCCTTTTTAGTGAAAAGCAGTATATTTTGTGCTCTGAAAAGTTTGCGTTTCTTCCAGATGAGTCAGAGTAGTGTAACATTTGTTTTCATATGAATGCAATGGGAATAACATATTATAAATTCATATATGATGTGTTTAAATTGCTAAGATAACATCAACTTCATGTTCTCATTTGTAATTTTTACTTGTGTTATTGTTTCCTATCCTAAATCAATGGCCTATTTGCAGATCATCAGGCTGATTCATTCACCCGTGGGCCTGCTCCTGGCTCTTTGCAAATACAACTGAACGCCCAGCAGCCTACTAGCTGTAGGTAGGCACAGCAAAGCTGATCTCATGAAACATAGCAACACTGCAGGTAAGCACCAGACCTACTGCACATGTCCAAACCAACAATGGATGCAGAGTCCTGACAGGAAGGTCAAACCACAGGAAGAGGTTAAGTAACGTGACTGAAAGACTGGGCACTAGCAGGACATGCAATCAGGTACATAACAGTGAGTTCGGCTGGGTTTTTTTATAAGAATCTTACAACTAATTTTTTGTTTGAGCCTTCTTTTTTCTGGTTCATCTCAATAGACTCTACACACTAGGTAGCAGTTGAGATATTACTCTTTGAGTACTGAGTGACATAGTTCTATATATTTTATTTTAAATTAAAATTATATTTTTATCTTGCTACATTTTGCCAACAGTAGCTCCTCTGTCCAATTCCAGATGAAGCCAGAAAAAAGGCAGCCAATGCACTTTTGCAGGTAGAGCTAAAGAGAATTTACATGTATTTCCCATTACTGTCAATTTTTATCATGTACAGAAGAAACAATAATCTTGGAGTCATAAAAAAGGCAGAAAAATGCAGCAGTAGCATGTGCAGTGTGAAAGAGACCCAGCAAAAGTAAGAGAGCTTTTGTATAATTCTTATTCCTTGTTTAAGGTAGTACTTGTGTACTGGTATGAAATACAGCCAAATATCTTTGAAGGCCAATTATCTTATGATGTTTTAAAACCTTCTAGTATTTTTCATTTTAAGATTGGGAAGCTTGCAAGGTATGTTTGTTCCTAACCTCGTACATAGGAGGTTGTATTTTAGTAAAAAAATGGAACCTTCTTCCTCTTTACATAATTACTATTCACATTACTCAGGCTTGGTTGTGCTATTTGAAACACTAATTAGCCGCTAAATACAGTAGCAGAAAATACATTCCATTGAGAGAAACAATGTTAATATAAATCATAATAGTTAATGACATTACAGGAAGTTTATTTTCTCTATTATGCTGAAGTCCATGTGCAGTAATGTCAATACAAAGTTTTAATAGAAATATCTTTTCTGGCAGTCAAAGATATGCTGTTCCTTCTAGGAGGACTACAAATTCCAAATAAAATTTATATATTCACCTGTAAGAAGTATGATAAATATGGAACTTCTATTAAAAAAAAAAAAGACAAAAAAAACCCAACTAAGCAACCAAAAAAAAAAAACAACCCCAACCCCACAAACAAAAAACCCAAAAAAACCCAAAATAATCACAAAACAAAGAAAAAAAAACAAAAAAACAAAAAAACCAAAAAATCCCCCCAAACCTGTTGATAAATGAGGTGTCAAGAATACATATTTCTGAATCTGGCCTCTTGATTGAGCCTGGTGATCTTTCATCTATATCTGGTGATTTCTAGTTATTGAACTAGGCATATTTTCTGTTACAATTTGCATTTTCTGTCTGTATGTGCATGTTTAGGAGGGAGGAAGGTTAAAGAAACCTTCTTACAGATATTCTACTGTATGCCTAAGTTATTTCTAAATGGATTTCATTTTAGTCCTTTAAACGGCAAATATTGTCCTTCTAATTATCTCATATTCTTAAAAGAGTTGGCTAAAAAATGAAAATCTCTCTCCTCAAGAAAATTCTGAAATTTTATTTTATAAAATGGCCCTGGATTCTTACCAAATTTTGAATAAAAAATTCTTTAAAATACTGATTTAAACCGCTATTTCATTAATTATTAATTTCAATACTGTTAAAAGCATAAGCAAAATCCTAAAATTAGAAAAATGCTGCAATTCAAAAAATCTAAGAGAAAAGCTGTATTGTGATGTTTCAGTTATTGGCTTTTCTTCAAAAGATGTTTCCATGTCTTTGATACTCTTCTTTTTAGAACAGCGAATGAGCTTTTATCTTGTTATCATTTTCTCCTTTCTCTTTTTCTTCTTTTATTCTCCAGAGTAATTTCCTTGGCTCTGGCACTGTCCTGGGTTCAGCTGTAACAGTTTTTTTCTTCTTCCTAGTAGCTGGTAGAGTGCTGTGTTTTCAGCTTTAGTCTGAGAACAATGCTGGTAACACACTGTTTTAGTTGTTGCTAAGTAATGACTTCTTAGTCTCTCACGCTCTGCCAGTGAGGAGGTGCACAAGAAGCCAGGAGGAAGCAGAGACAGGACTCCTGACCCAAACTAACCAACGGAGTAATCCATACCACAGCACATCATGCCCAGTATAAAAACTGGGGGAGTCACCCAGAAGGCCCAGATCGCTGCTTGGGTTGGACTGGCTATCAGTCAGCAGGTGGTGAGCAATTGTGTTGTGCATTATTTGTGTTTATTGGGTGGGGGTTTTTTCCCCTTCCCATTTTAGTTTTATATTCTTTCCCCTTGTTATTTCTCTTATCATTATTATTAGTAGTAGTTGTAGTAGTAGTTTTGTATGGTACATTAGTTACTGGACTGTTCTTATCTCAACCCATGGGATTTACATTCTTTCGATTCTCTTCCCCATCCACATTTGCCTCAAGACTTTCCTGGGTTATTCTTAGGCTAGGATATTAAGTATGCAAGCAACTGAACTTATCCATCAAGAATAATTTCCATGGACTGCCCCAATGACAACTAAAATTACCTGCTGACACAGTATCAATCAACTTATCTCTGTGCAGTATCCAGTCACATCCCAAATTCCAAAACAGGTTTTATTTTATCCCCCAAATTTATATGAGAACTCTTATCTTGAAGGCATTGCAGCTTCAGTACTGTATTTCAACAGTGCTATCACATTCTTCCATCCTGTGGGCTGTGACCTTTGAGATACCTTTTTTATGTGAGAGCAGTGGCAGCTGAAATATGAACAATGGAAGAACTCACTGCCCAGCATGCTGGTGTTCCACAACAAACCCCTTACAAATGCAAGATATATCTTGAAGTCTCTGTTTGGTCTATACTGCTAAGCTATATTGGACCAAAAGGGGTAGAAGCAAAATTCTCTATGAACTGTAAACATTGCAGAAATGCCATTATCTCCCCAGGGAAGTGGCTCCAGGCCATTTATTTCTCATATAGATGGTCACTGGTTGACTATGTATTTTAGACAATGGTAATAATTAGTGGTGTGAAATCTTAAGTCTTTTCTGATTAACCTTTTCTTAACTTCTTTATATCTATATAGACATACAGGCATGCTAACAGAAAAAAAAAAATAACCAAAGCAACAACAAATCAACAACTCATTCATTTTACTGTATCTTCCTCCTCTCTGTAAATTATGTTTATGAGCTGCACTTCTACGAGACACTGAGAATCACTCTTCCTCTAGGTAAATGAACCAGGAGCTTCCTAGGTCCTTCTGAGACTTTGATCTCATGATGTTTTGTATTTCTGAGTCATGATCTACTTCTTGAAATAACTTGCTGCTATTATTACTTCAGTTTAGGTTTTGCTCTGAAATTATGTCACTATCAAAAATAAAATATAGGCTGCTTTTTAATTTTATTTTACAAGAAACAAATGTAAATGAACAGTAATCTTTTCTTTCTATCATGTTCTAGTAAGGTAAATAACCTAAACAAGACCAAAAGAAAGAAATATTGTGATATTATCATTTAAAGTAAACCTGCGAAAAGAGTAAATTTTAACAGTGGTTTAAAAAATACATTTTTCTTGGGTAAAGTTTATCTCTGGAGGATTTTAAATTGCTTTAGTAGAAATTCATCTAGTAATATGTGATTTTTTTCACAAAGGACCTCAAGATGTATCCATGAACAACTAGGTTTAATTTGTGGAACATCAGAGATTCTAAACTAAATCATGAGCATTATGTGTTCCTTCATTTTTTGATGAAACAATAGAGATAATTTTCTAAGGATAAAGAGAAAAAAACCCACCCACTTACTAATGAAAATTATCATATATGGGTTATAATAGAGCACAGTTAAAGCCATGTGCAAGTTTATTGCAGGAAGAAGGGATCAGAAAGTGATAGCCTCTAGTCACTGTTGTGGCTACACTGTTGTGTGTGCATTCAGAATCACATGAGGTGACGGAGACTATAGCTTTGTATTTCATTAATCACAAAATATATTGTTTTAAGCATAGCTAAGGGTTACACAGTTCTGCATCTGAATTCACCTGAACAAATTTTATATTTGTAACAATTGTAAATTTATAACAATTTATAATTTACGGATAAAATTGTTATAAATTTGTAATTATTGTAAAGTTATTATTTCTCATTATTAGAAGTATTACATGAATAGCAACTAATTAGTGTTCAGAAATGAAATCATAGCTGTAACTTCTTTTTGCTCTCTAATCTGAAAATTAATCTTACTAGGTTTCATGTCTATATTTCTAATAAGTAAAGAAGTATTACATAATGTATATGACCTCAATTATACCTTTTGAGATAAGAGAAGTCTTTGTAAAATATGGGGATTGGCAGGGAGATGACATGACATCAATATAAAGAGGATTTTTCTCTTAACTTTGTAGATTTAAACTACTTACATTTGAAATATTAAAATGAGGCCATTTATAAATTATGTGTCTTGTGAATCATTTAACATCTGAAGAATGTAGTAAGAGATGAAACTTAATTGTTGTCTCCTGTGGTTCCTTGTCTTTCTTGAACTGGGGAGCCCAGAACTGGACTCAGTAATCTAGTTACGGCCTCAGCATGGGAGAATAACTTCCCTTGACCTGCTGACCACACTCTCCTAATGCACCCCAGAATACCATTAGCTTTCTTGGCCACAATGACACATTGCTGGCTCATCCGCCAGGTTCTTCTCTACAGAGCTGCTTTCCAGCAGGTCAACCTCTAACATGCACTGGAGCACAGGGTTATTCCTCAGTAGGTGCAGGACCCTCCATGTGCCTTTGTTGACTTCATCAGGTTCCTCTCAAACCAACTCTCTAGCCTGTCCATGTCTTAAAGAATGGCAGCACAGCCTTCTGATGTATCAGCCGTTCCTCCCTGTTTTGTATCATTAGCAAACTTGCTGCTGAGGGTACACTCTGTCACTTCATCCAGGTCATTGGTGAATAGATTGAACAAAACTGGACCCAATACTGACCCCCAGGGAACACCACTAGCTGCAGGCCTGAACTATACTGCGCTGCTGATCACAACACTCTGAGACCAGCCAGTTCTCAATCCAGCTCATTGTCCACTCATCTAACCCACACTTCCTGAGCTTACCTGTGAGGATATTATAGGAGACAGTGTCAAAAACCTTGTCAAAGTCAAGGTAGACAACATCCACTGCTCTCCCCTCATCTACCCAGTCATTCATTCCATCACAGAAGTATATCAGATTGGTCAAGTATGATTTCCCCATGGTGAACCCATGTTGAGTACTACTGATAAACATTTTTTCCTCTACATGCTTAGAAATGACATTCAGGATGAGCTGTTCCACCACCTTTCCAGGGATGGAGGGAAGGCTGACTGACCTGTAGTTTCATGGATCCCTCTTCTTGCCCTTTTTGAAGAATGGAGCGACATTGGCTTTCCTGCAGCCCTCAAGCACCTCCTCTGTTCTCCATGACCTTTCAAAGATGTTGGAAAGTGGCTTAGCAACATCTGTCAGCTCCCTCAGTGCCCATGGGTGCATCCCATCAGGGCCCATGGTTTTCTGGGTGTCAAGTTTGCCTAAATGATCTCTAACCCCATCCTCCTTGACTAAGGCAAAGTCTTCATTTCTCCAGACTTTCTTACCTTTAGGGCCTGGGATTCCTTGGGGCAGTCTTAGCAGTAAAGACTGAAACAAAGAAGGCATTCAGTAACTCCACCTTCCACAGCTGTATCCTTCATCATCAGGACACTTATTCAGCAGTGGGCCTACGTTTTTCCTAGTCTTCAATTTGCTAGTGGTGTACTTGAAAAAGCCCTTCTTCTTGTCTTTGATATCCCTTTAATTTAATTCCAAATGGACACTAGCCATCCTCATCACACCCTTGCATACTCTGACAATGTTCCTGTATTTCTCCCAAGTAGCCTGTCCCCTTTTCCGCATTCGTTAACTTCCCTCTTTTTGAGTTTTGCCAGAACCTCCTTGATCATCCATTCAGATGTCCTGCCCTGTTTGCATGATTTCTTACTCATAGGGATACACTGATCTTGAGCTAATAAATCCCTCAATACCTTATGATCAATGTTTATTTTAAACTTCACAAAGGAAATTAAAGCTTCATTTTAACTGAATAAATGCCACAGAACTAATTGAACCTTGACTATGAGTTTAGCACAAGTGTTTCCATGAAACATAGACTAGTAACAACAAAATTCTTTGTTATTACTTGAGAGCAGTAGTTATGATTAAATGACAAAATTAAGTCAATGGTTTTGCGTTAATAGGTCACCTAATAAATCGAAATTGTATGGTATGCAAATTTACAGATACACTTGCTTAAGTAATTTTATGCTCATTCACTTGGGAAAACCGAAGCACAGATTAAAGGCTAACAGGTTGTCAAATATATTTTTTCTTTAACATTTGCTGTCATTTATTGCCATGGAAAACAATATGTGAAATTAGTTAATGTGAATTGATTCTTCTGGCTAAACAATGACCAAGTTGATTTCTTAGTTTGACATAGTTGATTAACTAATTAAATATTCTCAAATGGAGGATTAGAATGACAAGGTTTGATCTCAAGCATACTTCACCCTTCACCTTGAAATACCGGTACATAATACTGGTATTGACATGATAGCTATAGCTTGGGGAATAACAAAAATTTCAGAGGAATTAATTATAACTTCCCATTCAGAGGCTGGCAAGAAAGAGTTAATTAGTACCTTCTCTCTCATGATGTAAATCGGTAAAAATGCCTATGAACTTACATAAAATTAATTGAATTTTGGTATGCTACATACAATACCTGCTTTACTGAAATAGAGTTAATTTTGATATTAAGACTGAAAGAGAGATGAATCTTAAAAGGTTTTGAATTGACAGCTGCAGTCATAGATATTTTCCATCAAAACACTTTTTTTAATGGAAAGCAGCCAGGAAGACTGTTTTCTATAGAACAGCTAAGTTTTTAATTAAAAAGGCCAGTTTTATAAAATCTAAAAACCTAAAAGGAGGGTTATAGCTATGTCATACAAGACGTGAAGGCCTTGACTACAAAACTGAATGACAGTCTGAAACACAAGTACAATGGTTTCCATGGGGCACTGTGTTAACCAATCAAATACCACATGTTTCTGCAGTGCAAAGGATGTTAGACACTCAGTCTCAAATCTGTCCTCTATATTATCCTGAAACCATAACCAGAAGAGATTCCAGTCGTTATTTTCAGATAGAAAACCAAGACAGAGATGAATTGATTTTTCAGTTACTATATAAGGCTGTGCAGATCTTGAAAATGAATCTTGCCTACTTCAGCAATAGTCCTAACACTGGAGTACCAGTGACATTGCATTGTAAGTTGTGAGTGTTCTGTAATACCATCCTTAAAGACATTTTTACATGGAAGAATAATTTTCCAGATTCTTGTATTACATTCCCAGTTTCAGCACTAATGTGCTTGTTCTGGGTTCAGCTACAGCAGCCATTTTTTCTCCTTCTTAGCAGCTGGTGAAGTGCTGTGGTTTTGACTTTCAACCTGGGAACAACGCTGATAGCACCCATGTTTTTAGTTGTTGCTAAGTAATGTTTACTCTGACCAAGGACTTTCTCAGTCTCATGCTCTGCCTGGGAGGAGGGGAAGCCGGAAGGAAGCAAAGACAGGACACCTGACCCAAACTAGCCAAAGGGGTATTCCATACCACAGCACGTCATGCCCAGTATATAAACTGGGGGGAGTTACCTGGAAGGCCCAGATCGCTGCTCGGGTCGGGCTGGGTATCGGTGGGCGGGTGGTGAGCGGTTGTGTCCTTTTCCCTTGTTATTCCTCTTATCATTATTATTGGTAGCAGTAGTGGTTTGTATTATACCTTAGTTACTGGAGTGCTGTTATCTCAACCCGTGGGAGTTACATTCCTCCGATTCCTCCCCATCCCTCCGGGAACGGGGGGAGGAAGGAAGAGGGGTGAGCGAGTGGCTGCGTGGTTCTGGGTTGCCAGCTGGGCTTGAACCACGACAGTGCTTTATCAAGCTGGACAAATGTCGGGTTTTTCTTTTCCCCCTGTGTCATTTTCCTTTACCATCAAATACAGGTTAATGATTCTTGCTCATCTTTGAACAAGTCTTTTCAGAACTGTGTTACTGATTGTTTGTTTTAAAGTAATTCAAGAATAGCTTTATATTCATGGATTTCATAAGGAAAAAATCCTCTGGGTTTGGTTTTGGTTTTTTTTTAATCTCTTGCTGTACTGATGAATGTTACATATTTTACTGACTTGTATTTAATTGCAATACAATATCACATATCTCAGCAATTGCTAGCAGAATCTAGTTTAAGAACTCTTAAGAGCTTATGCTGTCTTCCTAGTAGTGGAAAACTAACCCAATAACTTCCTTGAAAGATTTCCAAACTTGCTGCAGATGGTAGCTGTTCGTAAATGTGTCACCCTGGAAACAGTTCTTTCTCCCATCTGACATTCGATACTAACAATAGCAAACAAAAAAACACAATGTCTTTCAGTGCATTTAAACTTAGCTTTTAATTTAAAAAGGATAATGTGGGAAAAACCACAACTGAGTTTCTGTAGCAGCAGTTACTCAACAGAATTACTACAGTTACTAGCAATTTTGCTTCATCTTTTAGGTGGATCAGTGTTTTGTAGTGACAAAGTTAAAATCGCCTTCCCTCACAAAGACAACCAAACCAGATTTTTCTCCTGCAAGCAAATAATGAGATTGAATTCTGATCTTATATAAATGTATTTCAAATGTTTAATTATTTCTGAAATACATAATGGGAGAAGTTAGTGAAAACAGCATCTTGGGAATGGAGGATCATGACTGTAGAATATGAGGTACCTGATAGAACCCTTACAGCCTCCCACTGGGTAAATTGTTTTGCATATCACTGCTGTTGTCTTCAGAGGCAGATGATCCATCACCTCCTCAGCAGGAGGTATGGGAAATAAGAAACTATAGGAAGGGGAAAGAACAGTAATAACAATAATAACACGAATAACAACAGTGAAAACCCAGTAATAGTGAGTACTTGCAAGTCAGGGATAATGTGTTCCATCTCAATCTTGCTGAGTTTGCAAGCCTTGCAAGGCTGTATTTTGACACATGCTGAGATTCAAACCATTCAGCAGTCAAAGGATAAGGAAAGAGTACCTGATATGACTTTCTGCAAGACCTTTTCACAGACCCCAGTGGCAAATTGAATTTATATGCTGATTTTAAAAAGAACTAAACAAAAAACAAAACAAAACAAAACAAAACAAAACATAACACCCAACCCAAACAGCAAAACCACAAACTAAAACTTAAAAAAACGCTATTAATGTAATGGTCAGGGGGCTGGAGCACCACCGGTATGAAGACAGGTTGAGTAAGTTGGGGCTGTTCAGCCTGGAGAAGAGAAGACTGCGTGGAGACCTCATTGCAGCCTTCTGAGTATCTGAAGGGGGCCTGGGAAGATGCTGGAGGGGGAGTCTTCATCAGGGACACTAGTGACAGGACAAGGGGAAATGGGTTTAAACTTCAACAAGGGAAGTTCAGGTTAGATATAAGGAAGTTCTTTACTATGAGGGTGGTGAGGCACTGGAACAGGTAGCCCAAAGAAGTAATAAATGCTCCATCTCTGGCAGTGTTCAAGGCCAGGTTGAATGGAGTCTTGGGTGACATGGTCTAGCGTGAGGTGTCCCTGCCCATGGCAGAGGGGTTGAAACTAGATGATCTTAAGGTCCTGTCCAACCCTAACTATTCTATGATTCTATTCTATCTTATGATTCTACAGAGATGAAGGTAAATAATTTTTTATCCATCTCTGATTGTTTCTATTCCCAGTTTCTTTATAATCCTGCGGTCTCACCAATAAACTTTTGTGGAAGGAACAGACTTGCATTCTATTTTATGCTCTGAATTTGGCAGATCATGATTAGCTCTAAAGAATCCACTGTGCTTTAATCATCTTTGTTAATATATCATAAAGCAGTTCCAGAGCATCCTGAAGAGAGTTACGCATTCCCATCTGCCTGAGAATATAAGACAGTGGAATTTAGGTCAAAGTATAAAGAAGAGGAAGAGTGAATTCTGTATTTCCTGAGTGGTTTCAAGGATACCTCCATAAAATATGTTGCTTATTGTTTCTCAGTTCATTTGCTTTTGTTCTGTGACTATTTTGTGGATAATAAAAGAGCTCTAAGGAAGGAGCCTTAAAATTACTGTTTGGAGTTATATTTCCCTTGGTCGATGAAATTGTTCAGCAGCTTACCCAGAGTGCTATGATGTTTTGATGTCCACAGGCATTTCAGCAATTACCAGCAGTTTTATTCTCACTGAACTGCTCCTTACAGTGAAGTGATAATGAACTGAAGTTCACAGATTATTGTTCCAAGGTTTACAGCTTTTGTCAGGGACACACAACATTAAGAAATTATATTTGTGTGAGAAGCTCTTGAATTAATTGCAGTAATCCAGTATTGGTTTACTATACTGACATCAGAGAAAAATATCTTGATGCCATTTTGCTGCTAAGTTTAAATGAGAACAAATTACAAGAGTATTTATTCATGAGATACTGTTACAGCTTCACCCAAATATAAATATTACAGATAATTTAAACTCTTAAGAAAAGCTTCATCCCATCCTGCCAAGGAAACAATCTTGTTATGATCCTCACAAAGACATATTGAAACTGGGGGAAACTGACAATTCGCAAAATCTTGGAGCACAACTGAGGAAGCAGTGGGAGGAAAACACAGGATAGGAGCACATAAACTCCAAAAGTGACCCAAAGAACCTCACATTCTCAAAACATTATTTGACAAACAGTTATAAGGAATAGTCTCTGACTTTGATAAAGAAAAAGAGATGTGCCTTTTTAGTTACTGCAGACTACTCTGTAGTTCTGTAGAATTTTTCCTTCTCTTTGGAACTGTGAGTCAAGAGGTCATTAAAAAATTGAAAATTTAAAAAGACATTTTCTTTTTCATTAGTCATTTCAGAATAAATATCCAGTAACACCAAGTTATAGTTGGCTGCTTTGGTTCTTTTCATGATGTGATGTAATTTCATACATATTACTTCCAAAATTTAGCATCCACAATTAAAAGGACTAGTTGGGAGACCAAAAGAAATCACTGAGAAAAATTGACAATGAAAGAACTCCATGTATGAGACAAACTACTGACACATGTTTGGGTTAAGTCCAGTTCAGAAGGCTAGGTGTACTGCTGGAAGAATATTGTGGCCAACCTTAAGTACTCCTCTTGAATGGACAACTAGCCAGATGTAACCCTCAACTTTTTCCACTTTTTGAATAATGCCTGACAATTCTCGATTCAATCTCAGAAAAAGAAGCCAATGAAACTGAATGAAAGAAATGTGAGAGAACAGATGTTGCTACTGAGCCTTTTTCTGCACAGACAGCCTACATACTTGACACCAGGAAAAGTTTGCTTGCAAAAGAAACAAGCAGATTTATCTCTGAGGCCAGCTGAATTTCAATATACAGTCTTAGACCAACATTGTAACTAATTTTTTGGGAGAATGGTCTCAAAGTCTAGTAAAAGCTTCATAAATGTAACAGATCAGATAAACAACTCTCCAAAAGAAAAAAGATCTGGATAAATAGCAAAGTTGCTAAATTATACAGGATGATTATATATTTTGTTTTTAATTTACTGTGGAGTAGTACTTCACAGTAAGCAGCTGGGAAATATAAAGATATAAGAAAAAGCATAACATTGTGGCACTGGGAATAATTTTTTTTTCTTGACAGAGGTGAAGTTCCACAGTCAGCACTGAAGAAAATGACTTTTCTGTGATTATGTGTCATTATTCTGAGAAGCAAAATAAATCAGTCGACACCAGGTGCCATTCTGTGGCAGCTAGGCTGCTTTAGGTACCTATGCTACCCACCCTTCATTTACCTGAAGCATAGATCTGCTCCACTGCAGACAGTGGAAACCCGGTTGATAAAATATACAGTTGTCTTTAAAATAACTCCAGACATTTTCAAGAAGTTGAAATAAAATCATCCTTAATCAAATTACTCCCATTGTTAATGTATGATCAGAAGTAAAAATTTCCATTACCCATATCTATCCCCTCCAAAGCACTTAGTTTGACCATTTCTGGGGGCTCAGACTTTTGCACTGGTATTAGTTCTATTTCTGTTTGATACCCCTTCTGAAGAAAAAGTCCTGTGATTTATTCATAGCAAAGTAAGCCTATGAAAGTGTCAAAGGTTGAGAAATGAGAAATACTGGTACACTCATCAAAATGTTTTTAGCTGGGATATGTTGTGTTATAGTTTAAAAAGAGATTAATTGGAAGGGATTATTTATAGTGACTGTTTTCAGAGAGCCTGATTGGAATTTAACTTGCTTGTATTGGGTAGTTTTGGGGTGGGTTGGTGGGAAGCTGATTAATAAGCACAGCTGTCTTGGTGGTAACATGCAGTTACTTTTAAAAGTCATTACTGTATTTATATTTGGTACCATCACTATTGACAGTGATTAGGAAAAGAATCTAATGCATCTATGATTAAAATAAAATTTATAAGACATTTTTATGTAGCGCACATGGACATTACTTTTAGCTTAGTGGTTTATGGAATGGTATGAGTGTTTGCTGATATTACAAAGTGGAAAGCAGCTCTGAACATTCAATGACAGAATAGTTCTCTATTAGACAACTGCCTATTTGCTTTCCTTCATAAGGTAGACTAGAAATCCACTTATATTTATTATTCTTATATCTATGTGATCATAATAGTATTTGCCACAAGGGATTTCTAAAAAACTTCTTTTGGAATCTAATTTGTGTGTGATAAGTATAGAATATGAAGTGTCAGATCAGCCTTAATCTTTCTTGCAGATAAAGGATTTACTGCTATGAAAAGTTTGATGAAATTGACTGCTGAATTTATACAGAAAAGGTTTGCATACTTCCTTTCATTAGCAGTTGTCCAAACCTAGGTAGGGCTTTGGCATTACAGGGAAATTGAAGAGAGTTTTAGGGGTCTTTTTCTCCTTTTTTTTTTAGTTTTAATCATCAGCATGTTGAGTCAGAAAGCTCAGATACTTGGAGAGGTAACCAATATTTTTCAAGTAAGAGTGCTCATTTATTCAGGTTTTCTTTTTCTTTATGAATTGTCAAGGGCCTCTTATTTCTAATTGCTGTACTTTGCCTAGCTTTATAAAACCATTGAATTATATCCACAACACCTTGCTCCCCACTGCAACTCTATAAATACAAATCAGTTCTTATGAATTGAAAGGAAAGCAATGTTAGATAAAACATATTAAAAAAAATAATTGTAGGAGATAGTGGATTAGATTCAATGCATTATTGTTTGTTCAGATGCCTTAATCCCATGAAAACTGGTTGTTAAGAAATAAGTTCTTTTTAAACATCATGCTGTTTTCCTCAGCTATTATATCTTAACATGCCTGGACCAATTGCAGTGCTGTCATATGCCATGTATTGTAATCATCACAAAACTTGATTAAGTTATGGTATTTTTTCTGCACTGAATTCCTGCTCCAGCTGCAATCAATAACAAAACCGGTTTTGGCTTCCAGAAGAGGCAAGAGTTTGTCCTTGGATCTGGTGCAAGGAATGCAGGGACCATTTTTCCTCTAAACTTCTGTGATACTCCAACATGGTGAAATAGACCAGTTTCTAAAGAATCTGTCACATTAGATGTCTATCCAAGATCTTAACCATTAGATAGCCTCTGGCAGCTTCATAATGATAGGATAGTACCACTATGGGAGGATTAAACTGGAACTCAGGCAGTTGCATTCTTGTATCTCACACAACTCATCAGTGCTGCACACATCCTGTTCTGACCTGCTACTTAGTGTCTGCTTACAAGCCTCGCTGACAACACCAGCAACTGAAATTGCCTTTCTTTTAGTCAACTGCTAATGTCCAGTCTATTTCATGAATACACAGGCAAGAAAGAACCTGCTTTGTAGATTAATAATGGTAACATAACTAATTAAAGTTTAATTTCAGAGCTGCTGGCTGCATGAAGTAAATGATGGCCCTTCAGAACCAAGCTTCTATTTTTATACATAGCTTTTAAGAGATATTTTCCTTTATTACACCAGATAGCAGAAAGGAACCATGTGACTCAAATATTAGCCTGTCAAGGCATATAATGGAATCCATAACATTCATGTTGTTTTGCTTTTCCCTGAATATTTAAGGTCCCTAATAATACCATTGGGAATAGAAGCTACAGGTTCATTCCTTGACACTGATGAGAAGCCATTCTGTAACTCTGATTTTACCTGCATCTATAAGATCTGCAGCAGTCTTTCAGGAAGCAATGCAGCATCTCAGATTTCCTTAAGATCACAGGTCATTTTTTGTTTTCTTAAGCAAATATCAATAAATGTATATTGTAGAAATTAGTATTAACATCTAATTTACAATCTCAAAGTCACTCAGATTCTTGCCTATAACTTATTTTCTCTACAGATTTATGTACATAATTCACTATAGAATTTTTTCTGTAGACATACTCCTCCGTGGGGGAGAATTCAGTTCACAAGATTTGACAGTTTATTTCGGCAAAAAGTCAACAAAACAGCAATCCCCACTAATCTGTACTACTCATCAGTCCTCAGATAGCAGTCATAACAGTGCTATGACTACTGCGTGAGTTTTGGGTATCACAAAAAGTATACCTCAAAATAATATTGACTGATATAGTCCCCGTGTGATGTCTTGACCATTTTAGGTCAAACTTCAGGAGCACAGCTACTTCTGTCTGGAGGAGCCTGGGTCCAAGATATTAGGAAAAAAACAAACTTGGAAGATCTGTTTCAGATTTATGCAACCTGAATTCCTTGAAATGTAACATATTTGTCTGGCATATATTTAAGAAAAAATATGTACTTGTGAAAAAGTTGGAAAGTCCTTATGTGGATTTAAAATCTCTGAAAGGATACTGCATTATGAGTTTATAAACAATGCAATACAATTTATAAATGAATGCAAGTAAAAAAAAAAAAAAACCAAACAAAAACCAACCTACAAACCAACAGAAACTCCTAGTAATGACTAGTTGTTTAATATCTATCTTGGGGAGGAGGGGGAAGGTGTTGGTTCAAATTTAAAGAAGGAAAAATAGGTGATGGAACATGATTTTGAATAAATTCTGTGTTGAAACTAGATAAATATCTGAATTACTATTTTCTGGGATATTTCATTCAGCTAGAAAAATATTACTCTAAACGCCTCAGATAAGTCCCACTGGAAACACATAATTTTAACTGACATATATTCCCAAGGAAGTTATCCCTGTCACATCACAACATTGTGAAAATTGATCAGGAAAAGAAAGTTGGCCAGGAAAAACAAAGAAACAGAAACAGGCATTTAAAAATGGTTACAATTACAAGCTGCAAACAAAAACGTATCAAAATCCCTCTTTCCATATATAGTCTAGCTAAAACTATTTTTGTGAACACAGTGAGGGTAAATTAAATCTCAGGTTTACATCTGCATGATAAATCCTTCAATAGCCTAATACTTCAGGAATGATGCCTTGTTGTAGGTACAGTGCTGAAAGGAAGCAGTTTGAAGTGCTAAGTGTTGTGGGGGATATTTTATGAGCACATTCACCTTGTATTTTGGACTGGATATGGCCTTTAATTCCTGTCCTAAACTGAAGTGTTGCTGCACACCTAATAAACATGGATGGATGAAATCATCCTTATGTGCAGAATATAAATTGATTTATAAAGCAATTTGAGATGCTTAGGGGTGAAATATGTCACAGAAAATTATCACAGTATTGTGGAAGCATCAGTTCTTCTTTCTGTGTGATTCCCATAAGCTATTCATAATAGCATTGCCTTATAATCAGACAATGACAATACATCCTGAAGCATGAGGATGATTTTTACCTGAGAAGGTGAGATCAAATCTCTATTCAAGTGTATTGGTTGATTTCAAGCTGTGTTTTGGATTAACGGCAAAACAAAAGCATGCTCCTTTGGGTTATGATGAAAAAAAATTGCACCTCCTCCCCACTAACTTAGTGTATAAATATAGAAAGAAAATACAAAACAAGACATTGTAGTATGCGGGATGCAATATTTTAGTTGCTTATTCAAATAATCATCATATCAGTAGGGCCAGAGGTAGGAGATGGAGAGGAAGGATTATCCCCCATCTGTTCAACACTCTCAAGAGTACATCTAAATACTGCATCCAGTTTTAAGCCCCCAACACCAGAAAAACATTGATAAACTGGAATGAGTTCACAAAATGCCCCCAAGTCTGGAGCACTTGCTCTATGAGTTGATGCTGAAGGCCTGGGTCTTGTTCAGTCTGGAGATGAGATGACTTTGAGGGGACCTGATAGCAGCCTGCCTGTGCGAAAGACAGGGTTAGCAAGAACACAGAGAGGCTACCACCATGATGCATGGTGAGAGTACATGGTGCAGTCAGCTTAGCTGAACAAGGGGAGGGTCTGATCAGATACAAGGAAGTTATCTCCACAGTGAAAATATTTGAGCACTGGAAAAGGTTTCCCAGGGAGGCTGCACAGTCTTCATGTCTGCAGATATTCGAAGTCTGACTAGATAAAGCCCTGAGAAACTTGGTATGATTTCACTCTTGATTAAGCTTTGAGAAGGAGACTGCACCAGAGACCTCCTGAAGTCCCTTCCCATTACAAGATTTCAGTGGTCACATTGCAAGGTTGTAGGGATCACAGCACAGCACAAAGATCTTCTTAGATGTCTACATAGCTCCACTGATTCCTTCAGACTCTTGATATTTGCAAATCAGACCACTAAACCCTACTAAAGGTGTGAGAATCACTGCTACAGTTTGAGAATACCTGATGCAGATCAGAGAAGGATTTTAAAAAAAAAATTCTTAGGGTAATAAATAAGCAAAAGAGACAGACTGCATTTTCTCCCTGGGGGGAAAAAAAGAAAACAAAACAAAACAAAAAAAACCCACAAGAAAACAAACCAAAACCCAAAAACCACACACAAAAAAAAACCCCAAAAACAAAAAACCCAAAACACAACCAAATAAACACTGGCTAGAAAAATAAAAAACAAGAGTAAAACATGAAAGAAATTTAATTTAGGCTATTAGACTATTCATTTAGAATATTAGAAAAATATTCAGATACATAAAAGCATTTTTAAACAGCCCATCTGACAGTTTGATGTTTAAAGCTCTCTTAAAAAGCCACATCTCCACATCTTTTTCTCTCTCCATATATATATCTCAATATCTATATAGTCGATGCCATCCAGAGAAATGTGGGCATGCGTGAACCCCATGAAGTTTTACAAGGCCAAGTCCAAGGTCCAGCATCTGGGTCAGGGCAATCTCAAGCACCAATACAGGCTGGGTAGAGACTGGTTTGAGAGCAACCCTGAGGAGAAAGATACTGGTCGATGAAGAGCTCAACAAGAGCCAGCAATGTGCGCACTTGCAGCCTAGAAAGCCAACCGTATGCTGGGCCACATCAAAAGGAGTGTGGTATCAAGCAGTGTGTTGGTTGTGGTATATGGGTTTGTACAGTCTGCATTTCTTGAAAGAAGTATTTAGACTTTAATATAACAGTACTTAACAAATAATAGTTTTTCTTTACAATAATAACTCTTAAATATTATTTAGCCTAAAAATCTCTTTTTAAAATTTTAGTGTATTTTAAGATTTGTAAACTTTTCTACTCTCCAGCCTTGAAAGATAGTCTATACTAAAACCTAAATGGAACTGCTAACATTTAAATTCATTGCTGAATTTGGACTGAATTTGAAGTAAAATACTAATTTCATTTAAATGAGTAATACTCTAGAGACTGATATCAGCTGGACCTGGATTTCAATGACAGTCTTCTACTTATTTCTTCAATTGATGTCAAGTAAAGCAGATTATTGCTTCCTTTACTCTAGAGACTGATATCAGCTGGATCTGGATTTCAGTGACAGTCTTCTACTTATTTCTTCCACTGATGTCAAGTAAAGCAGATTATTGCTTCCTTTGTTAATTAATAAAAGCATTTCATATGTCTAATGATGCAAAGATTGGCTCATAGTAAAATATATCCTGTCACTTGAAAATATATCAGTGGTGTTATCCAATCAGTAACAGGCCCTGACAATTTTCTGCTGCAGTAATAATTGAAGGTATTGAAACCTATTTAAACTGTTCCTTGATTGAAATATTCCAAGAAATCTGATTATAACTTTTAGTTGTCAAACTACTGATTTGATGGGGAACCAAGACAATATGCTATTTTTCTGAAGGGCTCTTATTTACCCTGCTGTTAAACAGGATAGCAGCACTGAAACTATCATAAACTCCACATGTCTGCCTGCGAGGGCATGATGGCATTGCCATTCTTCTGATGTCTGTGAGGAGGTACGGAGAGCAGGTCAGAAGCTAGATCGGAGGTGGGGATTTTTTGTTTTGTTTTGGTTACTGAGTTGGTTTGTTTGCTTGTTTTAGATTTTTTTTGGGGGGATAGGATTCCGATTATTATTGAAACCCGGTTAAATGCATCCACATAAATGGGGGTAAATGTATAGTTCTGTAGTTCTAATTTGTTCTCCTTGACAATTAAAACATATCCAGAGCTAAGTAGTTCTATCCCAGTCCAACAAAACACTTAAGCATATGTTTAACTTTCCTCTCTGCCAGTGCTTATAGGACTTCATAGATGATGGAAGTTGATTTACTGCATCGAGACAAGACTGTTAAACATCCTGAAGGAGTAACACCATGAACTGTCCCCACAGGCTTTTCTATTAATCAAATTCACATACTAGTCACATCTTCTAAACTACAAATAGTGAATATAATTCACCCCATGATAATTAGTGCAGGATATTACTACATTTAATAAACCACATTCCCAAATCAAGAGCTATTTTTTGGACTTCTTTTCAAGATACTTTAAAAAAAACTCCTTAAGTAAAAAAAGCCAATAATAAATTAAATTAGATTAAACTCATAGTTACTATTAACAGAATACATTTGTGTTTGGTTTTTACTAAGTACCAGATTGCCTGCATAGTTACCTAGTAATTTACAAATACACAATTATCCATCACTAGGGAACAAGAAGGAGACAATGAAGTTAAAATGGTTTTAATCATCATTTCATAGTTTAAATAAGATATATCAAAAAATCTTTAAAACAAAATAAAACTACTATTCTGTATAGGATTGGGTTTTAAACACTTCCATGAAGAAAAATGCCATTAAAAAAAAGGAAAATATAACTTACTGTTTTCTGGTAGGTTTTTGCTGTTGGTGGTGGTTTTGGTTTTTTTGTTTTGTTTTTTGTTTTCTTTTGTTTTCAGTGCTAGATTCTGACAGGAGACCTTCAGACAGAATTAATTCTTGATTGCATGTTTTCTATCCCACAATGCACTGGCAGCAAAGCACTGAAGTACGAGTGAACAGTCAACTAAACACATGGTGAAGCACTCGCTGCAGCAGAGTACATCTCAGCTGTACCTGCAATACTAGTGAATTTGTAACTTTGGTACCTATGGTACCTATGTAATCTACTTCTTTTCCTAAGGTAAAAAGGAAAGTTTTCATATAATTACTAAGAAAAAAAAAAAAAAGGCAGTGGACTTCACACAGACCAGTATCTATGAATGTTTTCCCCTCCCTAGGGTTCTACTAGAGTGGAGGCTCTATATATCCTATATAGATAGTATTTAGCATACTTTCTGACATAGACTACCTGCTTTTGATAGTCTTGGGCCTTTGAAAGCAGTAGGTCATCTTTTTTCAGATGAGAGAAAATTTGTTTTCCAAAGCTCTCCCAGCCTACACTTTTCTGCACTGAGATTCATGTCAGAAAGAGTAATACAACTAGTTTAAAAGAAAACAAATGAATGAACAACAAAATAACATGTCTGAGAAAGAAATTAGAAGCAGCTTAGAAATAGGAAAAAAGTGGTGTCAGGGTGCCACAAGGGCTGCCTGATCTCTAAGGCATGGGGAACTAACTGGGAGCCAAGGTGACCCTAAGGCAGCCAGTACCCTCTCTAATAGGCACAGTCTCTCAGGGTCTGACCAGGTTGAACAGAGCCAGGTCCTATAAGAGAGTCTACCAACAGCCCCAGGCAGGGCAATTGATTAGCCAGTGTCAGAGTACATCCAGCAGCAGGAGACAGGGACAGAAACAGGGCTGCAGCAACAGCTACAAGAGTGACCCTGAGGTCCATCAAGGATTGCTGGTGTCTAGGCTTGGGGTAAGGATTGACAACCCAACGGCAGGAGGATATGTGTGAAATGGTGTCCTGGGCCATGGGCAGGACTGGAGGAATGTCCCAGCAAAGGCTGGGCAGGGTCAGTTCCCTCAGGGCCCTGATAAGTAGGATTAACCATATTTAATAAAATAATTCTGTCTAACTGTAATAAGTAACAGATTTAACAGTAAAACTCTGATTCTAAACGAAATAAAAGTTACTATGTATACTTAAGCTATGGGGGGAGACAGTAGAAAATTACGGCGTAGCAAAAAAAAAGACAATAGATGAACGTGGGTTAAGAAAACTTTTCTAATAATATTTAAAGTGTTGATTTTAAAACTTGTTGCTTTCTGTTCATTACTGTCATTGTTATTCTACTTCAGTTTGCAATTACTTTCATCTTATATTTTAAAAACCTGGTGAGATTGTATTCTTGATTCAAATTGAAAGATTATAAAATTAGAAAAATGTCTGTCAACATTTCTTGTGGGTGTAATTTCTTTATCTATGTAGAGTTTGTTAAAATAACCATATGAGCGGATGAAATTGTTTGGAAATTCTCTGAAGAACATTGTCCTTCAATTATCCTGAAACTACAAGTTTTCAAGGGCTGAAAATGCTAAACGTATTTTCTCACAGCAGTCTACTAATGCTGCTTCCAGTTCCAGAAAGCCAGGAAACATGGAGATCTGTAATATAAAAATTAACAATTTGTCAAGTGTTCGCCACACATTTCATGTGCTTAGTAATAGTAACCCTTTAGTTTTAGGTGAAACTGCAGGAGAATATTTCTGTTTTAACCAAACTTGTTTTATTGTCCCTAAAAGTTTTAATCATAGATTCTTTAACTGTACCTCTCTAGAGTTAAATTATAACTAAAAGCATTTGAGTTACTTAAGTGCAAGTATAGCTTGGATGATTGGAGACATGTAAAATAAAAAGGAACAATAAAATATTTTTATAAAGAGTAATGTAAGAGAGAGTTAATGGTTTGGAATACATAAATGCAGTAGCTTTATTTCATTTTTAATACAAAATGCACGTTTTTACAGGGTTAAATATGTGTAAGAGTAAAACTTAAAGAATTTACCATGAGGAATAATGCCCATGTCTACCATTAATTTTTCCAAAGCAGCAGGAGAAAGAAAATAATGCGATATATATTTCAGGTTTAACAGTAGATTCTCACACATAGGGGAAAAATAGGACATATATTTTCTAAAAGCAATGATAAATTTTTGTTACTGTTTTTTTACCTAAACATTCTTGCAAAACAGTACTTCTAAAAATGCATTAATAAAGATATGCAACAGATATAACAGACACTTGAACAGATTTTTTTTTGCTTACTTAAATTCTTCATTAAAATTTTAGCTTTTTTCAATGCAAATGAGTTGAGAGAACACGCATGTAGGGGTATGGCACCTTCGCTTTGAGGCATTCAGTTCAAAACTGCCTTAGTATATTCATTGAAGCCACTGAGTTTCAGCCACCAGTTGAGTATTAGCACCTTGTAATGTTAGGTTATAATTATCTAAATGGGAAGGAAAAGAAGCACTGCATGACTGCTGCAATCCTTCCAGTCCTTGTCTATAAGGCAGAAGGTGGATTTCCCTAACAGTTAGAGGCAGATGTTTTGTAACCTTCAGGCATTTGCCTGTGATACCATAAACAGCATTAAAACTCCTGTCCCACTGCAGCCAAACTGAATGTCTTTCATTCTGTGGACTGAGAAATTTGGAGTTGTGTAAACATGAGCTATATCCATAATATGGGCAGAATGGGTATAGTTGAACAGATATACACAGGTTAACAAATTTGTATGCCCACATATAAGCATTGAAGATCCATCATCATGAAGCACAGAGACATGCTGTATTTTATTTTACATAAGTACTTGCAATAGGATGTTCATATGAAGCAAAACACACATTTCTTAATGAAAGTAATGCACTTCATCATCTGTTTAAATATTTTGCTAAATCAAGACCTTAATTAATCCTCTGCCAAAACCCTGTAGTTGGAGCCACCTGTAATAATATGAGCTACACCAATTTGATTCCACCTTCATAACTAGATGTTAACACAAATTTGACAGTTTTACCTTTTCACTTGAAAATCTTACTTCAGAAAATTCACAGGTTCTTCGGAACAGTGTGCTGAGAGGAACCTGAGAGAAATGTCATTAAGCAGTCTCGGGTAAACTCACTTTATGGGGAGATGCGGGTTTCAAGACAGTTCTTTACATTTTCATAGATTGCTTCAGTGCTGTGCCTGATGGTGGACAACTTCTCTCTCCCTCTCTTTGGAGAATGTCAAGCCAGCCTGGGTTTGAGAAACATTTAATATACAAAGAAATCAGCTATCACGTTTTTATTTTATTTGGTAGTTTTTCTATTGATGTGTTTGAAATCAGAACATCTTTAACCCACCACTGCTTTGCTGATATTAGGCAGTAACACAGTCATACCACGTATGCATGTCATCCAAATAATATCAGCTCTACAAAGAATTTTGATTTAATAAGGGCAACTGTCTTACACTTATCTAGCTATTCCCTGTCACCTTCCAAAAAGCCAGCAATGTTCATAATGATCATTCATGTTCAGATTGTCCAGCAAAGGTTGGCACTACTTACTTTAACATTTTTGTTATTTTAATATCTAATTTCTAATCCAAATCTAAAAACTAAGCCATAATTCCATCCATATTGTTCTTATTTAGCTGGTAAGTGTAGTTGCTCCTGTAGTAGCTACTCCCTCCTTTAAAGCCTTGACTCCAATGTGGTCAGGAGTGTTGAATTTTTCTTTAGCATAAAGCCTCTGATTAAAATCGAGTGGAAAGTCAAAAGCTTCAGACTTTTGCTGAGATGAGATGACAGGCCAAAAAAATACATGAGAAGCTTGGACATATATTATTTTAAGGTAATCTATAAATAGGCTTTCAGCTCAAATACTTAAAATACTTTATTCCTGGTCTTATATTTGTCTCTAGAATCCATTATTAATGTATAGCTTTTGGAGGTAATTAAAAAAATGTTTTATGATGTTTCTTGAGGTATATGTATTTCTTATGCAACTCTGCTTTTCTGATACTTAAAAGATTTGTTTTACAGCTCTAAAATTCTGAGAAAGTAATTCTGTGCAATTAAAATAGAACTCTTCAGCTCTTGCAAAAAGAAGACAAGTAAACTAAAAATAAATACATACAAATGAATACTGTCAGAAGTTTAGCTCAAACAAATCTACACTTTTAAAATTTCATTTTAGTTTTGTATATTTGGATTCTACTGCATGTAAACATATTCAAGTCAGTTACTAATTGTTATCCTGTTTGGCAAATTGTTATTCAAAGATGAAAATGGAAAGCTATTTATGTTAAAGATGGCATTTCTTACTATGAAATATAGAAAGAACCCTACCTCCTCCCCATGGTTCATCACTTGTCAAGGAACACACCTATTTTGATTAATGACAAACAGCATATACTATCCATCTAGAGAAGTGCCTTATGCAGTCAGTCAGTTTCTGCACTCTCTGCTATATACTTTCCACATCTGAATGTGATTATCAATAAAGATTTTAAGAATCTGCAAAAAGTTCTGATGACAAGATAGGATGGGTATATCTCAGACATAAAATTAAGAATATGTGAAAACAGGAATCTCTGACACGGCTTCAGAGCATGAAAACTGTATGAATCTGTAAGCAAATCTTTAAAATCTCTTCCAAACTTACTTAAACTTATGCTGCAGATATATTTCAAACCCTGTCAGATGTTTTCTTCATTGCTAGTGTTGCAGTGTAAGTTTAAGGAATAGCGGATTTTACGTCTGATGGGCAATTTAAATGAACTGCGTATAATAAATTAGTGTGGACCAGACCAAGGCATTGTTATCAAAAGTGTTCTTAAAACTTTTCAGGTCACACTAAAATATTTTGTTCAATATGAAATGTGTAACTAACCCCTCTTCATTGTTCTAAAAAATGTAAGATGACATTCTTTCCCAAGAATGTTGATAATACAGGGATATTTTAGTTACTGCTAAGCAGTGTTAACACGGTTAAGGCCTTTTCTGCTTCTCACCCCACCAGTGAGCAGGCTGGGGGTGCACAAGAAGTTGGGAGGGGACACAGCTGGGACAGCTGACCCCAAACAGCCAAAGTGATACTCTGTACCATACAATGTCATGCTCAGAGATAAATCAGGGGTGAGGCTGGTGGGGGAGCTGCTGCTCAGGGTCTGGCTGGGCACTGGTCAGTTACTGGTGAGCAATTATTTTCATTTGCATCACTTTTTTTTAGGTTTATTTTTATTTTTGCCCTTTTCCTTACAATTATTATTGTTTTATCATTATTATTGTTACTGTTATTGCTATTGTTCTTGTTTTTATTGTTGTCGTTATTGGACTGTCTTTATCTCAACCCACAATTTTTCTGGTTTACACTTTAGATTCTCTCCTCCACCCACTGTGGGGAGGGAGTGAGTGAGTGGCTGTGTGGTGCTTAGTTGCAAGCTGGACAAGTTGCAAGTATGACATTTTATTAAACACAATCAAAATGAATGCAATTACATAATTAAAATAGTATTTTAGTTATAAGAATCTGAAATGCAGTTCTTTGCTTTGACTCCTATTTCTAACAAAATTAGAAGTTGTTCCACATAATTTTTAATTTTGGATAACCCACTTTTTTTTTTTTGAAAATTCTGTTATCAGGTGTCTTTAGATCAATTTTATTTCTGAATGCAAACATTGTATTTTGCCATCTTTTTATATTCACGAGTAATTGCACATATGACCATAAACTAAAACACAAGTTTCACCCCAACTTAAGGAAGAACTTCTTTACACTGAAGATGGCAGAGCACTGGAACAGGATGCCCAGGGAGGTTGTAGGGTCTCCCTCATTGAAGGCATACAAAACCTGCCTGTACACGTTCCTGTGTAACCTCCTCTAGGTGGGCCTGCCTTGGCAGGGGGATTCAACTAGATGACCTCCAGAAGTCTCTTCCAAGCCTAACGATTCTGTGATTCTGTGTTTCTGTGATTCAGTATTTTTCACCTCTTCTGGCATTATGATCAATATGAGGGAGATAATTAATCAGAATTACACTTTTCTAGGGATCATAATTTGCAAGACTCTGAAAGCTCTGTGCAGTAGTTGCTTCTTGCAAAGTGCAATATCTTCATTAGATATTATATTGTAGTTTAAATTTATAGAAAAATTCATTGAGACATATTTCTGCCAGCCCACTGCTAACAGTAATAAAGACTTGAGTTCTTTAATAAACAAGTGCATTGTACTAAAGGGAAAAGACACCATATGATGTCTGATAATAGAGAAAAGAAAATGCTTCTGGGCACAGTACCTCTAGCATAGTTTCAAAAATCACCATTTCTTCAGCTCTGTTTTAAGTATTCATGCTGTTTTCATAACAGTAAATCACATTTGCCAAAATAGAAATAATGAATAGTAAAAGACAATTCTGTTTTCTAAAGGATAATAAGAGTTGGTGTAGGTTGCATAGTTGTCACTTTTGATTACAGCAATCCAGTCTTTTTTTAAAAGTGTGTAAAATTGCCAAATATTCAGAGACACCCTTGAATTTCAGGCCCTCCTCCCATAATTCTGTTGCTTTCCAGATGGCTATGAGTACGCTTCTCAAGACAGGCATCTGTCCACCAGCTGAGCACACTTGTAGCCACCTCCTGCAGCTTGGAGGTGCTTTGCTGCCCCATGCACTTGGAACTGCTTAGACCTATGGCACCCAATAACCTGTACATCCCAGTATGCTCCCCATTTCACTTTATTAGAAAAAGAGGTGCCAACAAGATTGTAATGTTGTAGGAGCTTTCCTCTAACGCTTAGTTGTGAATAGAAGTTAAATAAGGGTGCCATTTTATGACTTACCTAATCATGAAAAGCTGTCCTCTGATATGTAATGATATGCTTTTGAAACACAATTTGCTCACTGGGCAACCATAGGCAACATCAACCATCTATCTAATAAACAATCTGTTAGTACACTATAAATGAAGTTCCTCCAGCACCTCTGAGTTCGTACAAGTTTAAGTACATAAAGTCTCATAACACATGCTTCAAGGTGTTAACAGCTGCAGGTGTATGACTACTTTAAGAGAGATTCAGCTAACTGACAAGGACATAGAAGACTACAAGACATGGTGTGAGAAACTGCTGGACATAACAGAACACATAACAGGGTGAGACGCTGCCTAAAGTTATGGATAGTGCCATGAAGGATGGATGGGTGTCACAAGTGGTTAACAGGGAGCTATGGGACAAGTGACCAAACCTCACAGAGGGAAGCACTAGGAAAATTTCTGGGAACAGAGTCTTGCAAGGGCTGAGACTACCTAGGCAGCAGTATAATAAATACCAAGTTTGTGTACAGTTGCAAGAAAACTGGAAGCGATGGAAAAAAAAGTAAACAGAGCAAGTTGCTTAGCTAGGTGGAGACTGGGGTGGAGAAATAGGTTGTCCTGGGTTCAGCTACAGCAGTCTTTTTTTTCTCCTTCTTAGTAGCTGGTGCAGTGCTGTGTTTTTGACTTTCAGTCTGGGAACAATGCTGATAACACCCATGTTTTTAGTTGTTGCTAAGTAATTTTTACTCTGACCAAGGACTTTCTCAGTCTCATGCTCTGCCAGGGAGGAGGGGAAGCCGGGAGGAAGCAGAGACAGGACACCTGACCCAAACTGGTCAAAGGGGTATTCCGTACCACAGCACATCATGCCCAGTATATAAACTGGGGGGAGTTACCCGGAAGGCCCAGATCGCTGCTCAGGTCGGGCTGGGTATCGGTCGGCAGGTGGTGAGCGGTTGTGTCCTTTTCCCTTGTTATTCCTCTTATCATTATTATTGGTAGCAGTAGTGGTTTGTATTATACCTTAGTTACTGGAGTGCTGTTATCTCAAAACATGGGAGTTACATTCCTCCGATTCTCCTCCCCATCCCTCTGGGAGCGGAGGGAGGAAGAAAAAGGGGGAGTGAGCAAGCGGCTGCGTGGTTCCAAGTTGCCGGCTGGGCTTAAACCATGACAGAGGTACAAAGGTGGTGAAAATTAAGGTCAGAAAATAGAAAAAAGAATAACAAGATACGCAAGACACGTGCCGGTCCAGTCTGTGGGTACTTATTGGCAGCCTTCGGCACACCACTGCCACCAGAGCAGGATAAACAAACCAACCTGTTTATCTGACCACATCACAAGTCCCATACCTGCTCCCATGGTCATGAGGGCCACAAAGGGTGGAGCAGGTTCTTTTTCAGGCAAACAAGAGGAACACATGGATTGATGACTTAAACATCCTGTTATCACCATATCAGTGACTGCTGCAGGCCCAGTGGCATTGGCAACAGCCCACCACTTCATAACACAAAGCAGCAATCCTTGCACAAAGGTATCAATGATATTAAGGCATAAAATTTTCTACTAGTTCTTGACAGAGAACAAATGGTAGGAAACAAAATGTATTTGAAAATAGCAATGAATATAAACTAGTCAGTCAAATACAATCTGCTGACATGAGCAAACTCCATCACAAAATTCAGATACCAAGATGGATAACGTAGTCCAGAACACTTCTAATTCGTATGTCAGTGCCACTAGTAGAGTAACATCAAAGCTCAACAAATATTCCAGGGAAGGGTAGTTTAAAACTGTTTCCACATGGAACAGTCCAATGCTCTTCCTGATCCTACCAGACCAAGATTAGGGAGACAGGATTTTTTTCATTCATATGTGTCATTCTGGCATAAAGTAGCTTAAAATGCTCCCAGAACCACTGCATGCTTCTGCATTATTTCTAGAGCACAGACCAGGCAAAAGCTAAAGCAGAAGTTTCACACCACCAGATGCATGATGCCTGTTTATTTCAGACAAGGTATTACCACTCCTTTATGAAAGAAACTGGAGATCTGAGGGAGTTGTGGTTTCGGTGAGGTTTTTTGAGCAACAAAGTTGAAAGCTCCTTCCACTTACTTTATAGTCCTTCAAACTATTCCAATTTCCAAAAATATGTAAAGGCCCAGATCTACATATTTTCAACATAGGTACATGTAATGAAACATATATACAGATGGTGGATTTAAATCTAAGTATAACCAAAACAATTACAATATCTGAAGAAATAACATTCATATTTGTGCCTTCCCCAGTAATTTAATAACATTATATATGCTTAAACTATCAAATATTTATCTCAAACTTTTTGTTAATCTCCTCTAGGAAAATTGCTAGTGTCAGTTGTAATATTTCAGTGTAACAGGTATAAAATTTGGACCATATTGTCTTGCTATTTTGAATGGCTTATACAGGCCCATTAATTTTATAGATTTGTCTCTGAAAGGTCTGGTTTTATTTCTGTTATTTTTTTTTCTTTACAACTTACAACACAACAAGGTAAAACTCATAAAAATTGCTTATAGGCAGCATATCTGCAAAGATATACCACGATATTTACAAAACTTAATTAAGATATAAGATATTCAAGCACACATCCTATGCTGTATTTGTTAAAGAGTGTCGTGGTTTAAGCCCAGCCGGCAA
>NW_009928610.1:0-9400 GCF_000696875.1 Nestor notabilis
GGTCTATAGTTCCCTGGGTCTTCCACCTTTCACTTCTTGAAAACGGGGGTTACATTTCCCTGCTTCCAGTCATCCAGAACTTCATCAGACTCATGATTTTTCAAATATAATGGACAGTGGCCAAACAACTTCATTCGCCAGCTCATTCAGACCTGTGGATGGATTTCATCAGGTCCTATGGATTTGTGCACATTCAGGTTCTTAAGGTGGTCTGAAACCTGATCCTCTCCTACAGTGGGCCTAAGGTCTTCATTCTCACAGTCCTGCATTTGCCTTCCAAGACTTGAGTAGTGTGGTCAGAGCATTTGCCAGTGAAGACAGAGGCAAAGAATCTCAGCCTTCTCTAAACCCAGGGTAGCCAGTTCTCTTTTGGAGAAGGCCCACATTGTCCCTAGTCTGTCTTTTTTTTGCTTCGTACCTATAGAAGCTCACCATAAAACACAATAAAAATTACACGATTTGTGCATGTCTCACCATATTTGATCGCAGGAAAGGGAGAAAATGACTAATAGTAACTAGCTGTCCACAAACAAAAGTGTAAAAGTAACCCTTCAGTGTCATATCACTATGCATCCAAACTATAAGCAAAAGAGCTTGTCATGATGACATTTATCATTTGTTTATTTATTCTGAGTCTGTTACCTGCAAGATGAACAGAGAGAGTAGACACCCCATGTTAAACCAAGAGTTATATTTGCCAGTGCTTGGAAGAGGGATGGGAATGACTGGAGTCCTTTCTGACAAACTACAGAATCTGTACATTTTGTTTGATGGCATGGGTCAGACATCAATCTTTTTGGGGATGGGTTTTTTTTTTCCTAGATTTGTGTAATAAAATTGGCAAAACATGCATAAATGTCGTGGTTTAAGCCCAGCCGGCAACTTGGAACCACGCAGCCGCTCGCTCACTCCCCCCCTTTTCCTTCCTCCCCCTGCTCCCGGAGGGATGGGGAGGAGAATCGGAGGAATGTACCTCCCACGGGTTGAGATAACAGCTCTCCAGTAACTAAGGTATAATACAAACCACTACTGTTACCAATAATAATGATAAGAGGAATCACAAGGGAAAAGAACACAACCGCTCATCACCCGCCGACCGATACCCAGCCCGACCCGAGCAGCGATCTGGGCCTTCCGGGTAACTCCCCCCAGTTTCTATACTGGGCATGACGTGCTGTGCTATGGAATACCCCTTTGGCCAGTTTGGGTCAGGTGTCCTGTCTCTGCTTCCTCCCGGCTTCCCCTCCTCCCTGGCAGAGCATGAGACTAAGAAAGGTCCTTGGTCAGAGTAAACATTACTTAGCAACAACTAAAAACATCGGTGTTATCAGTGCTGTTCCCAGGTTGAATGTCAAAACCACAGCACTGTCCCAGCTACTAAGAAGGAGAAAAAATGACTGCTGTAGCTGAACCCAGGACAAGGGCCTAGTTGTCAGCTGGGGTTAAACTATGGCAGTTGGTGAGGGGAGTAATTCTCTCTTCCATCCCTCCTTCCTCAAGAACATATAAAGAGTTTGACAGAACTAGAAACCTGAATCTTGTAAAATCTGGACCAGTTTATTTAGTGTGCTGTCCTTTGATGTACAGCCTAAATGTAGGATGCACAAGAATGGAAGTAATTAGAGCATGAGGCAGAGTAAAAAGGAAGGAATTTTCTTTCAAAACAGAGATGTTGCTGAAAGCTGAAATTAATCCCACCTGTGGTTTCAATATTACTGGGAGAAATCAGCTGCGTTTGCTCAAAGTATTGGTTCTGCTGCCAGTAGAATGCTCTTTCTGGGAGCTACAACTTGATTGCACACTAAATAATTTGCCGAATAAGAGACACGCCAGCTTCTTCATGTGTTTCCTCTAGAGTGCCTGTACGTCCAGAAACGTAGCAAAGTACAGTGATACGTGGTATTGCACTTTTCAACAGTGATGATATATACAGCAATGTTTGTAATAAAACATACTAAATGAATTTTGATATTCTGTTCATGAGCAAGTCCTCACAAGACCAGAAAGATGATGAAGGTGACATTATGTATTTACTCTCCTATACTGAAGAAAAGTACAACATATTCCTAATGTCTCAGTGTACCACTTGGTGATGAATCCAGTTCCTTTTAATTACATTCTTAATTTTGGTTAAATTCCAGATCTGTGACAAGCTAATGAGAAGGCTGGTTGAGTTGTATTTAAGACTGTTGCTCTAAATGGCTTTTAAAAGCTATGTAGGTGTTATGTTTAACCCTATGCTCAGAGTGAATCTAAGGGGAATAGTAAAAAGTGTTATAAAAGGATTGAGGTTCCAATTCTACTATGTGTTACGAGCATGGGCTTCTTCGTGCAATGATACTGGTGGTGGGAAGGCAGAGCTTACTCCACAGTTCAGCTTAGGACTGGGAAATACATGATGGAACAACACAGACCAGTCTCTTCAGTGAGAAAAGACAACACAATTCATATTCTTAATAATAAAACAAAATTACCGCTCACATCTCAGGTAGCAGATATCATTAATTTTTATTTGCTCAGTTCAGATTAAAAAGTTTTAAAACATGTGAGGAAAATATTTGCAAGGAATGCAACTCAATCTTTTGCTGAAAGTGTTTGAGATTTGTGATCTAGTTTCTGAAAAATCCATCATGTTTCTCCTCACTTGTCTGATATTTTTTTCAGTATCTCTGACATCATTTTTTCTTCCAAATTAAATCTAGTTAATCTCCATAAAATTTGATATTTTACCTTTCACTGAAAGAATAAAAGTATTAATTACATTTTATTTTCCTTTCTTACCCTGATCTACATTAATCACTAGAATACTGTATACTGGCTACTTTTATGAAATAACTCAATATGTTATAACAAAGAAACTATATTTTTCTCTTCAGAAAACATTTGGAGTTGTCACATTAAGCTGTAAAGCTATTAAGTATAGTATTAACCATTTATCTTGAACTGACTGCAGCACCATTATTCCTTGTGAGAAACACCTTCATTTGTTAAAAGTGACAATGGGATAATTATTATATTTCTATGATTTGCTGAGTATTGCAGAAGTTCACTATAACCTCTTAAAACACAGAAAAGTAGTATTGTATTAGAAAGCATGTTAGTAAAGACATTGTCCAAATGCCTCTTAAACACTGACAGGCTTGGGGCATTGACCACCTCTCTAGCAAGCCTGTTACAGTATTTGACCACCCTCTTAGCAAAGAAATGCATCTTAATGTCCTGTCTAAACCTTCCCTGGCACAGTTTTAAGACATTCCCACATGTCCTGTCCCTGGATCCCAGGGAGAATTGCTCAACACCTAAGGAATAATGTTGTCCACCTTCCCATCAGCAGGGACTTCCCTAGATACCCAAGACCTAAAGCTGATAAATGGTTGAGAGAGGTCCTGCTGTAACATCTCCTAGCTCCTTCAGTGTTCTGGAATGAACCCCATCAGGTGACATGGATTTATGAACATTGACCTGACACAACTGGTCCCTTTTAATTTCCGTGTCCACAAATGGAAAGTCGCGGTTCCTGCACTTACAGTCCTCACTGACCCAGAGGACCAGGCAGCCCACGGTTTATCAGTATTATTAAGGCAAAAATAAAAAAGCCTCCATTTTGTCTTCATCCTTATTTGTCAGATGAACATCTTCAACAAGCGTCAGTCCACTGTTTTCTTTAGACATCCTCTTGCTAAAAACGTACTTAAAGAAGTATTTCTTGTCTGACAGAACATTGGCCAGTTTCAACTCTAGTTGAACTTTGGTTTTTTGTGTCTTCTTCCTGCATATGCAAATGACAACTCTGCAGTCTTCCCACAAACCCTGACCTTGCTTTCAATTCCGCTTTCTTTTTCCTCTTGAGTTCCACCAGGACTTCCCAGGTCAGCCAAGCTGCATTTCTACCCTGCTTGCTTGATTTAAGATATAGCGGAATTGCCTGCTCATGTGTAATGTTCCTCTGTAGAAGTTTAGGAACTATAAAATTTACTGGAGGGAAGCGGGGGGGAAGAGTGATTTATTTCTTTCTTCTTTAAGCAGTTAGCTATGGGGCTTATAAACCTAAATTCTTACCAAATTACTGGCTGGTGTAAACTGCATTGCTCTTGTGAATTAATGTACATATTATTTGAGCATATCTGAGCCATGGGTGAGAGGTGGCTTGATGAATACAGTCTTGTATAGACTGGGTTATTAGGAGCCATCTTAGAAAATCATGTGGCACAAATAATGAAGAATGTCCCTTGTTGTCCAGGAACACGTTTCAGTGATTGTGTGAAGTAAGCATATGAGCAGATCTCTGCACTGAGTAGGAATACTTCTCTCTCTTCTAACTTGGAGATTACAACCACATCTCCAGCTTCTGTATGTTGAAGCTGGTGTGCAGAGAAGTGATCTCATTCCTGGACATTTTTGTGCATTCTATGCTTACCCATCTCAACTTCTATGTATCTTTTAACTCCTTACTAGTACGTAAACTTGTGATGGTACTGAAAAGGACGTCATAAGTCATTCCTGAACTCTTACCTTTGACCTGTCTGTCTTTTAGAATGACAACTGTTCTCTATGTAAAACTTTGTTTTTTCCATGGATATGTGTCACAAGCATTCGGACAACTGATGGCTCCTCTTCATGTGAAGTTTTTCAAGAGAACTAACACCTGAATATGAAGCTTGAATTTAATTTTACAGGATCAGTTTGAATGACTATCTCACTCTTTCTCATAGAGAATGAGTTTCCAGAGTCCCAGAGTCCAGAATATTTGGCTAGGTATACAAATACAATCAAGATAAAATCCAGCTGGGATAAAGAATCATCAAGTAACAGTGTTTCATAGATATTTTTGTTGATAATATTTTTCAATCCACAGGTAGCCTATTTAGTTTCATGTTGGACAAATTAACAGTCCTTTTATGCAACTATGTTTGCAACACTCTCCCATCAAGAAAGAAAATAGACTTTCTGGAGACTGCCACCTGAAGTAAAGTGCAGCACTTCAGCACAAACCAGGTGATATAGTGTCCTGGACTGCATTAGTAGACACGTTGTCAGCAGATCAAGAGAGGTAATTTATTCAGCCCTGGGCTGCCTAGTACAAGCATGTGGACTTACTGGAGAGGAATGCACTCAGGGGACTAGATGCATCTCTTCAATAAGGAGAAGCTGACTGACCTGGATCAATTCAGCCTAGAGAACAGAAGGGTCAGGTGGGGTATTATCAATGTGGTTAAATACCTGAAGGAACAGTGCAAAGAAGATGGAAGGAGGTTCTTTACAGTGGTGTACACTGACAATGGGTACAAAATAAAAGACAAGAGATTCATCTGAATACAAGAAAAAAAAAAAATACTGTGAAAGTGGTTGAACAGTGGGACAGGTTGCCCAGAGTGATTGTGGAGTCTCCGTCCTTGGAGAAAGCAAGAGCCTAACTGGATGAAGTCCTGGGCAACTTGCTTATGGGTGAGTAGGGGATTGAATTACTTGATATTCAGAGAAACCATTCTGTCACCCTGTGAATATGGAGGTCAGCTGACATCACCCAAATATAAAAGTGAGAAGGGAGAACAGAGACTTTGCAATACATTATCTGATTGTGGCACACAATCAGACTGCTTTCTGGTACACAAAAAGTCTCAGAGGTATGCTGAAGTTTACTGTATAGGATGGAGAATAAAAACATTGTAAAGAAGAATTAAAAATTCAGATCACTTCCTGGAGTAGAATATCTGCTGTCAAAATTTCTGCACTATAGTGATTGCACCTCTCCAGGTTTTGTTTAGACTTTTTATTTATATATTGATGAGATCAAAATATGATAAGAGCACAAGGAACACCTAAAAGAGAAAACAAAACAAACAAAAAATCAGGAAGCCATTATGAAATAAGGTACTTTTTTTCCATAAGTATGGTCTGTGATTGTTAAGTGTTCAAATAACGTTTCATATACTTCAGGGCAGTGTATCTACTGCAGATAGATAATTTTAATCTTAATTCTGACATTTTTGTTGCAACTTCAGTGAGAGTCAAGTGAAATAGACTACACCTACTGTAAAAGTAATAAGTTTTATTACGTGCTCTATAATTCTGAGAATGTCTTTATAAGTGCCTGTATGAACTGAATTGAATTATTCCTGAAAACTATAATGAAATCAGTTCTTTACAAATCATTTAACATCTTGATTTTTTAAATTCCTTAGGAGAAAAGAATATTAACGCACAAAAGAATTTTTTTTTTCAAGTTTTGGGGGAGGGAAGTATTGCACATTTAAATAATATGCAATTCATTTATCAACTTTATTTATTAATGAAACTGTTTCTTTCACATTTCTTTCACATTCACAGAATCATAGAATAGTTAGGGTTGGAAAGGACCTCAAGATCATCTAGTTCCAACCCCCCTGCCATGAGCAGGGACACTGCACACTAAACCATGTCGCCCAAGGCTCTGTCTTGCCTGGCCTTGAACACCACCAGGGATGGAGCATTCACAGCTTCCTTGAGCAACCCATTCCAGTGCCTCACCACCCTCACTGTGAAGAACTTCTTCATTATATCTAATCTAAAATTCCCCTGTTTAAGTTTAAAGCCATTACCCCTTGTCCTACCACTAGAGTCCCTAATGAAGAGTCCCTCCCTGGCATCCTTGTAGGCCCCCTTCAGATATTGGAAGGCTGCTATGAGGTCTCCAAGCAGTCTTCTCTTCTCCAAGCTGAACAGCCCCAACTTTCTCAGCCTGTCTTCATACGGGAGGTGCTCCAGTCCTCTTACCATCCTTGTGGCCCTCCTCTGGACTTGTTCGAACAACTCCATGTTCTTTTTATATTGAGGACACCAGAACTGTACACAATACTCCAGGTGAGATCTCTCACAAGAGCAGAGCAGAGGGACAGGATCACCTCCTTTGACCTGCTGGTCACACTTCTTTTGACACAGCCCAGGATATGGTTGGCTTTCTGGGCTGCAGGTGCACACTGAAGCTGCTCATGTCAAGCTTCTCATGAACCAACACCCCCAAGTCCTTCTCTGCAGGGCTGCTTTGAATCTATTCTCCACCCAGCCTGTAGCTGTGCCTGGGGTTGTGTTGACCCAGGTGCAGGACCTTGCACTTGGCTTGGTTAAACGTCGTAAGATTAGTATCGACCCTATCATCCTGAGTAACCTTAATGGGGTTCTAAGTCAGCAAGAAAACCTCCTGAGTGTTTGTTCTTCGGTCTTTTCTCCCTCTGAAAAATGAAGTCATTGTTTCTAAAAATACCTGGTTTTGTGTTTGCTGATCTTGCATCAAATTCTTGCTTTTGCTAGTTCTGTACAACTGGTGGCATTGGAGTGGTGCACCAGTCAAGTCAGCAGACTGGGAAGAGATGAGAGACCTAGGCCAAAATTTGTTATTTGGTCTGTGCATAGCTTTCCCACATGTAAAGTGAAAATTATTCTAACTTTTCTCAATGCATTTATGGCATTTTTAAATTACATGTCCTAATGGGCAAGACTGATTCTTCCTGTGAATTGGAACAGTTCTCCGCAAAATATGCTCCTGATGCACAAATTTAAACTGACATCCAAGATGCTTGCTTGTTATATACTGTTTGGAATTCGATTTGCACACTTTTGTGTGGTAAAATCAGATCAAAAGGTCAAAAAAAGATTATGCTGTTGGTGAAAAATTTTAAGGTATTCTGTAAACTAGAAATTCTGAAGGCATTTATACATGCCTAAATTAAGATTTTCCCACATTTGTTGTAAGAACTAATTTTATTTTAAATCTTCACTGCTGCTTAGTCCCCATTTTTACAAGTGACAGTGAGAAGTAGGAACTAATTGCTATCCTAGAGGTATAAGTTACTATGATCAACAAATACCCATGAAAAAGTATCAAGCTCAGAAACTCGTGTCTTTGAAGTGTGTAAGAAGAGGAACATTTCAGGATCAGAGCTATGAAGCACTCTTTGCCCCAGGGCTGTGATCAAGTTCTGAATCTATTCCAATACTTTTTTTTTTGTAAACACTAAATCTCACCAAACTAAATATATTTGCTTGCATTTGCATTGCCTGGTTTCACACCTTCTGGTTTCAGTGACCTGTCTGAGCCTGCTGTTTTTAGGCCTCCTCCAGGAGCAATATGTATCATGAGTGATTTTGTAGGCCTTTAGTTGCAGAAGATTGAATAAAGGGCTGATGCTACAGTGGCATAGGAAGTAGGGGGGAAAATAATCCTTTCTCCTTAAATGGACAGTTGCCTGATCCCAAGGATATGAATAACCAGAATAAATCAACTGTTGCTGAGTGACAATAAGAAGTTGTTCCCAGCTGCTGCAAGCAGCTATAGTCTTGCAATGCATCTCCACGTGCCAGCATTGTGTGCTATGAAGCAGGGGTTAACAAGACTTGTCTGAAGAATGCAGTTAGCAACTGAAAGGGCAGAAGGACTAATGAATGACATTTCATTTGCTGCAGTAATTTTTCCCTCAAAACTGCTAAAGCAGCTTGTATTTTTATAAACACATTGCTTCACCACCATACCACAGTATTCTCAAGGAACGTAGAATTTATCTGGTGAAATGTACAAGCAATATTATTTTACACATGCCTCCTAATTTCTTACATGTTTTGGTTCAGCTCAAGGGTTTCAGTAGTTATGGTGAAAATACTGGAACTGGTTTTCATTTATGTTTCATTAATGTAACTAGAATACATAGCTTAGTTTAAATGGCTGTGATTACAGTACTAAGATTATCATCCTTTTAAGGATCGTTAAGAATGCGGGACTATAGATACACTGTTGCTGAATAACTGCTAACATGTGCAGTCTTTAAGTTGCAGGTGATTATTCAGCACTGAAGTCATTACCTCTTTCTAAGGTGAGTATAAAATAATCTAATGCAGGGAATTAGAATATCACATTTTGTGAAGGCCCAGTGTCCCTTGAATGTCCATTTGGGAGGATGTCATGTAATTTAACTAGGTAGATTCACTGAAGCTAAAAAGATTAACACAGCTAGGAGATTCAGTCTCAAAAAAACTTGCATCTACACAGATTGAGGTCTGGTGGTATTTCTACAGGGTATGATTAACTCTAGTGTATTTCTCTTATAGAAAGATTATATTTTCTAGCGTACTATTTCTGATTATGCAGTGAAATGTATCTCAGGGACCGTCAGATTTCTGGTAGACTTATTTCTTTCACAGCTAGAGATCAAAATTTATTAAGAACTCATTAAAATGAAAAGCTGTGTATTACAGAAATGCATAGAACCATAGAATCATAGAATACTTCGGGTTGGAAAGGACCTCAAGATCCTCTAGTTCCAACCCCCCTGTCATGAGCAGGGACACCACACACTAAACCATGTCGCCCGAGGGTCTGTCTTGCCTGGCCTTGAACATCGCCCGGGTTGGAGCATTCACAACTTCCTTG
>NW_009928611.1:0-10007 GCF_000696875.1 Nestor notabilis
GATGTCCTTAGGAACTCCATGAGATCTGAAGTACGTAGGCAAATTGCAGCGTGGGCTTCAATGTGAAAATACTCGTTGGAATGTTCTAACTGCCCAGACTTCCCATAGTGGAATCACAATGCCGAATTTGTTTTCTAGTGGCATGAGGTGGTCCCTTGGGTTTACTGCTGTTCTCTAGCACTGTGTCCTAATATCCGCGGCGATACCCACAGATCTTGTACTGTATCAAGTGTCCCCAGTGTAATGCTTCAAGTCCAGTGCGACTGCTTGGCTGTTCTCTCCAGTTGTTACAGTGACACCTGATGGTTTTAGCCTCTGTGATAGAACTGGAAAGTAAATAATTGTATTGCCCTGGATTCAGGAAGCAGAGGCTTTCAAGGACACTTGGTAGCAATCTTGGCTCGGCAGCCTGTTGAGAGAGAAGTTTAATGTCCCTTTGCCCTGAGGGTTGTCCAGCTTTGCTGAAATGTGCATCTTTGGAAAAGAAGAGGAGTCAGAGACATGTTCTTGGAGAGAGCATTCCTCTCTTGAAGCTTTAAACATGTTACAGCTAAAAGCTACAAGCTGGGATGTGGAACCCCAGAGGCACCGATACAAACAAAGCCTTCAATGATCCACATCTGCATCTATGAGAAGCTCCAAAATTAAGCTTGGACACCTTTTGGCAGCTGCTTGTTCCAGAAAACCATGAGGAGCAGTGTTCTGTGCTGTGGGGCAGCAGAATTTTGGGATGCGTTTACTTAACGTTGTATCGGGTGTCTTTGCTCACTTGTCTGGGGGATCTGTGGGAAGCCTGCTGCCTCCTGTTGAGCCTGCTGTCAACCAGCACCCCCAGGTCCCTTTCTGCAAGGCTCCTCTGCAGCCTCTCCTCTCCCCATTTATGCTTCTAGACGATGTGTTTCTGTGTCCATTGGTGTCCTTGCCAGGTCTTGCCTGAAGCACCTGCTGCCTGCAGCTCGTCTTTGGAGAAGAGTTGCTGGAAGGTGCTAACTTCAGAAATCTGGTAGTGGGCATTATTTCATCTGGGACATCCCCTCCAGCCTTGGACAGAAAGCGTTGAGTCAGGAATGGGAACCTTGGAGAGGGTCTATGTTGAAGAGGACGAGCATTAGAGATAGGTGATGTTCTCTCTTCTTTTCTTACAGGTTTGGAAGAACACTGTTCTTGGGCAGTGAGCGATGTGCACTTTTGAATAGGGTGCTACCTGAACGTTATGCACTTTTGAATAGGGTGCTACCTGAAGGAGTCAAAGCAATTGATAGTTTTCTCTTCCTTGCAATTCCTTTTTTGCACTTGAACCTGTTCCTTCCTCTGAGTTTTCAGCTGAGAAAGACCATGAGCTCAGTAAGTATTTTACTGCTCAGCGCAAACCTGGTTCTTAAAGTGAGTTGTTTCTGGCAACCTCCAGAAAGGCTTTGAAAGAGTTTGTAGGAAAGGCACAGGAGCACAAGCCTAGGAAGACTTGACGTAACTTACTGTTCTTTGATACTTCAGTATTCCAGTCTCTCTAGAAGTTAGCAGTAGGTCAGGAATGCTTAGAGTGTGAACAAAAACCCGGCACGACTGTGAGCTAGTCTTTCTCCTTTGCAAAGCCTCAGGAGCAAAAACCCGGCACAACTGTGAACTAGTCTATAGTGGCAGGCAATTTTACTCCTCTGCAGTCTCTGCTCTTGATTCTCACGTTCTGTTTTTAAGCTCCTGAAGAAGTAGCAGATCTTGCAGGCCCATCTTGCAATCCTGCATGACCCGTCCCGTCTTTGGATGCATAGGGCAGCCCTTCTAGGGAGGGTTTTGTGCATCCTTGCGATATGGGTAATATCATCTATAACTGTGTGCGTACATTCTTGAGGAATAACACTGAAGAGCCGACATCCTTGGTGCCTGACGCCGAACAATAGATATCCTTGATAAATTTAGCACACGACCTTCCTTGCATGCCTAGTGGTATTGTGTAACAAAAGCACTAAACAGGATAAGAAGGTGCGTGACCTTCGGAGGTAAAAGTTCAGACACGAGGAAGACTGGTTTACTTCATCCTAAGGAGGGACTGCGCAAGCGTAAAGGACCTTTTAGCTAATGAGCCCCTCATTCACTGAGTGTTCTAGAATCCTAGAATAGTTAGGGTTGGAATGGACCTTAACATCATCCAGTTCCATCCCCCCTCCTTTTAGCTAATTATAATACCAGTCGGGGATAGGTCATGGATATGTATAGGCGTGTTATGTCACCTCATGAATATGTATGCTTGTAGAGAACAAACGTAGAGAGTAATTGCATTGAGGTGCGCGTGGTTTTGGAGGAGGGATCCCCTTTGTGCCCAGCGCTGAATAAAGCATACCTACTTTACAACTCTAACGACTTGGGAAGTCATTCCGCATGTCAGTTTGGCAAGCCAGCCAGGAGGTCCCTGCCTGGCTGCAGGACCAGCGGGGGGCGAACGTCCTTGGTGCCAGAGGCCATTTGCCTGGAGGACCTCCGCTTCCCATCAACAACTTGTGCTGTCTGTGGAGAAATACGGTGTGCTTTTAACTTTAACTCTGGGGAAGTCGTATGACCGGGGCTGCTGGTAAATCGCGCTTGCAAGCAGAGACTCCTGACCAGTAGGGCAGCTGCAAGTGATCCTGGTGGTGGATCAGAGAGTCTGGGAAACTTGAGTTAAGGAAACTCACCAACCGACGGAAAGGCCTCGAGTGATCCTGGTGGTGGATCAGGCGAGTTTTGGGGGTCTCATCAACCGACGGAAAGGCCGCTAGTGATCTTGGGGGTGGATCAGGTGAGTTCCGGTCTTCGCTGCATCCCACATCTGGGAGCCAGGAAGGACCTGCTAATGACTGTGTAGGAAGCAGGAGAAGGGTAAGCGGAACCATTGTATGAATGTGTGCATAGTCTGGCTGTGGTGAGTGACATTTTGTCTTGCTTTATGTTTGTCAGCTAGTGTTTGTCTTGTATGTGTGTCTTATATGTGCATATCTGTTGTTTAGTGTTAATAGAGTAAGAACTGCATTTAAACTGTGGGGAAAAGTGCATACTCCCGATCCCTAAGTGGCTTTATCGGAGTATAACACTGGATGACTTTAACAGTAGCCACGCAATTCTGTCAGCTACACAAGTCACGGGCATCCCTTGTTTTGTGTGTGGAAATATTACCACGGTAGGTCCCTGACATTACGTTTGGGTATTATGACAGTGTTGGTTTTGTAAACAGCAATGCTATAGCTCCTCTGTTCGACAGTGGAGTAAGTACTGTGATAACTGCATTAGAAAATACCGGAGAGAGACTGGAGATGACCCTGACAGAATGTTCTTTAGCTCCCCGGATATCAAAGGATTTATATGTGGGAAGGTACATTTAGTTCCTGAAATTTGGACAGTACGTATAAAGGACAGGAGGTAAACTATAAAAAAGTGTGAAACAAGGTTTGGGTGGAAACGGGACAAAGGGAGGAGATGACGATAAGTCAAATAGTGACTAGGCGTTGCTCAGTTCCCCAGTGGACTTTTGAATACCAAGAAAAGTATTAGAAGGGCACTGTAAGATATTGTGAGAAATTATTTGAAATGGGAGCTGGTCACAGTAAGGGAATCTTGAAAAAGAGCCCATTGGGCTGTATCTTAGCACACTGAAAGGAAATTGCAGGGAGAGGGGGAACGGAAACTAAACGACGTCTGATTAAATATTGTAACCAATGGTGGCCGTTACATAAATTGGAAGGTGGAGTAAAGTGGCCGCTTAACGGAACATTGGACAATGATACTTTATTACAATTAATGCTGGTTTTGAGAAGAGACGGGAAATGGGATGAAGTGTCCTATGCAGATATGTTTTTCACCTTATGGAATCGTCTGAGTGGCAGAGGGACTGTGGGATGATACCATCCCAGGACCCTGTGGTATTAGCATTAGAAAGAGAGGAAAACAAAACAAACTGAAGAGGTGCTGCTCAGGATGTAGCATAGGCCAAAGATGGACCAATTAAGACAAAATGCACCAGGAGTTAGATCAGGAGCCATTGGACGTATTTAAGCCTCCCCCTCAGAAATGAGAGGAAGAGGACCCGAGAGACACCTGAGCTTCCCCAGGTAGCCCGGTTTCATCTAGGACCATCAAAAGCAAATATTACAAGCTCCTTTACGGGAAGTAGTGGGACCCGAAGGAGCCACAATGTTGATAAAAGTACCTTTCTCCACACTAGATTTGGAAGCATGGAAGAGGGTAGCGAGAGATTATCGAAATGATCCGGTGAGTGTTACAAAACACAGTTACAGTAAAACAACATAACCCAGACTGGAGTGACATGTAATTACTGTTGGAAGCAGTAACTAAAACTGGGAAACAATTAATATTAGAAACGGTTGGAAATTTGGCTGAGGATTTTTATAGAACAAGACAGGAGGATGTAAAAGAGTATTTCCCACTGCAGAATCCAAAATGGGACCCGAATCGGTCAGCAGAATTGGCCAAATTACAGGTTTACCCGGAGTGGATTATAAAAGGAGCAGAAAGGGTTATCCCAAAGACAATTAATTGGTCAGCATTATATTATATGCAGTTAGAGAGGGCCCCTCCGAATCTTCCTCAGAATTTCTTGATCGACTGAAGGACACGATGCACCGTCATACACCATCAGACCCTGGGTCAGAGGTAGGAATACAACAACTGGTATCATTGTTCTTCAGGAGAGATTAGGCGAAAGCTCCAAAGGTTGCGACCCACCGAGGGAAGACATTTGGAAATCCTATTAGATGAAGCTTGGCAGGTATTCAGCAGTAGAGAAGAAAACTATAAGCAGGGTATGCAGAGATTAGTGGCAGTGATGGAGGAAGAAAAGAAAAAAGGACAGAAAGGGAAATACCCACCAACATATAAGCTGGGACCACGAATGGGTAAAAACCAGTGTGCACGATGTAAGAAATATGAGCACTGGAAAAATGAATGCCCAGAAAAGAGGCAAAACCAAACATCGAATTCAAGAAGAGTGATTGTGCATGTGAAAGAAGGCTGATGGAAACCGGAGGAATCTTCCCTAGCAGATCCTCTGGTTACAATGAAGCTAGGAGAAACTGAGAGGGAGATAGAATTTTTGGTAGATACGGAAGCTACTTCTTCTGTTTTAAATAGAACCTTGATACCGCTGTCAGAGGATTATATTTTTGTAAAGGGGGTGACTGGCCAAAGCAAAAAGGCTTACTTTTGTGAGCCATTAAAATACCAGTTAGGAAAACAGTGGGGCATTCATAAGTTTTTATATATGCCCAACTCTCCAAAGGCTCTTCTGGGTAGGGATTTATTAGAACACCTAGGGGCAACTATTACCTTTAAAGATGGCGAGACCACTCTGGAAGTCAATGATCGACAATATATAGAATTACTAAGCCTGAGCCTGGTTAACACCACTGTAAAAGAAGAAGTCAGGGAGGATATACTGTATCAGGTATTTCCAGGAGTATGGGCTACAAATACTCCCGGAAGAGCTAGGAATGCATCCCCAATACAGATTAATCTTAAGGAAGGAAAACAACCAGTCAGAATTAAACAATATCCCCTGAAAAGAGAAGATCAGGGCGGGATCCACTCGGTAATAGAGAACTTTTTACAGTTAGGGTTGTTGAAAGAATGTCAATCTGATTTTAATACCCCAGTTTTACCCGTGCGGAAACCTGATGGGACATATCGGATAGTACAGGACTTACGAGCTGTTAATAAAATAATTGAGGATTTTTACCCTGTAGTGGTAAATCCATATACCTTGTTAACATGTTTAACACCAGAACTAACTTGGTTTAGCATTATAGATTTAAAGGATGCCTTCTTTTGCCTCCCTCTCCACGAAGCCAGCTAGAAAATTTTTGCATTTGAATGGGAGTGCCCTAAGAGTGGGCGCAAAACCCAACTCACGTGGATGGTGTTGCCTCAAGGATTTAGGAACAGTCCTACCCTGTTTGGAGAACAACTTTCAAGGGATCTAGAATCCTGGGAAGCTCCACCGGGAGAGGGAAAGCTATTGCAGTACATAGATGATATTTTAATAGCTACTCAGACAGAAGAGGCCTGTGTGACCTGGAGGGTAAGCCTCTTAAACTTTTTGGGGCTCCAGGGCTAGAGAGTATCTAAGAAAAAGGCTCAGGTGGTGGAACAGAAAGTGATTTATCTCGGCTATGAGATCAGTGCTGGACAACGGACTTTGGGGCGAGACTGTAAAGAAGCAATATGCCAAACTCCAAAACCCCAAACAATAAAGGAACTGCGGACCTTCCTGGGTGTGACGGGATGGTGTAGGTGGTGGATTTATAATGACGGATTGCTGGTGAAGCCTTTATATGCACTTATGGTTAATGGAAGCAGGGACCTCCAGTGGACAGAGGAGGCCACACGAGCATTTGACCAATTAAAGAATGCCCTCATGTCAGCGCCAGCTCTAGGACTTCCAGATATGAGTAAACCATTCTTTCTGTTTTCCCACGAGAAGCCCTGGGAATACTAGCACAGGACCTGGAGTCCGTACCGACGAGCCATTGCTTATTTTTCCAAACAGCTAGATGCAACGGCTAAAGGATGGCCTGGATGCCTCAGAGCCGTCGCAGCAGTCGTGCTAAACATCCAAGAAGCACGTAAATTCACCTTGGGTCAGAAAATGACTGTGCTAGTGTCCCACACAGTGTCTGCGGTGCTGGAAGTGAAAGGAGGACACTGGCTTTCCCCCAAAGATTTCTGAAATATCAAGCCATTATAGTGGAACAGGATGATGTAGAAATGGTGGTGACTAACATTGTCAACCCAGCTTCTTTCCTCAGTGGGAACGAAGGAGAACCAGTACACCACGATTGTGTGGAAACGATTGAAGCTACATGTTCCAGTTGTCCGGACCTGAAAGACACCTCTTTGGACGATGCAGAAAACTGGTTCAGAGATGGGAGTGGCTACGTCGTCATGGGGAAATGACGTGCTGGATATGTGGATACCACTAGCAGGGAGGTAACTGAATCTGGACCTGTGCCAGCAAACACTTCTGCACAAAAGAAGGAACCGATAGCCCTGACAAGAGCTCTAGAGGTCGCAAGGGGAAGGAAAATCAACATCTATACAGACTCGAGATACTCATTCGGAGTTGTACCCGCGCATGGAGCCATTTGGAAAGAAAGAGGACTATTGAACTCACAAGGGAAGAACATTAAACATGCACAAGAAATAGTGTGATTCTTGGAAGCGGTTCAATTACCAGAGAAGGTAGCCATAGTGCATATTAAGGCACACCAGAAGGTGAGTTCAGAATTGGAAGAAGGAAATGAGCTGGTGGATAGAGTGGCAAAAGAGGCAGCCAAAACTGAGGGTGTCATATTCTTGGAAGCGGTTCAATTACCAGAGAAGGTAGCCATAGTGCATATTAAGGCACACCAGAAGGTGAGTTCAGAATTGGAAGAAGGAAATGAGCTGGTGGATAGAGTGGCAAAAGAGGCAGCCAAAACTGAGGGTGTCATTGAGGGAGCCCTGATCCCTGACGGGGAAATTCCTCTGGAAGGTAAGCCAAATTAAAATACGGAAGATCAGAAATTAATTACGGATTTACAAGGGACATTTAACGATGAGGGGTGGGCTAGCACACCACAAGGAAAAATATTTGTTCCTGCTTCTTTATTATGGTCATCGGTAAGAGGTGAACATCAGAAAACACACTGGGGAACAGATGCCCTTCACAAATACTTAGTGAACAAAACTGTAGCTAGAAATCTATACACAACCATTCAGCAAGTGACTCAACAGTGTGATCTCTGCGTCCAAACGAATCCCAAGAATATCCCTAAGCCTAAGGTAGGCCAGATTGGCAGAGGGAATGGACCAGGACAGCAGTGGCAGATTGACTTTATTGAACTACCAAGAAAAGGGGGGTATAATATGTATTGGTTTTTACAGATACCTTTTTGAGTTGGCCAGACGCCTTTCTAACTAGGACTGCGAAAGCTCGAGAAGTGACAAAAACACTGTTACAAGAAATAATACCATGCTTCAGAGTCCCAGCCACTATATCCTCAGATAGGGGGCTGCATTTTGTTTCAAAGGTGGTCCAACAAGTTAGCAAATGCTTAGGTATCGACTGGCAATTACATACTCCTTATCACCTGCAATCAAGGGGTCAGGTGGAAAAGATGAACCACTTAATCAAGCAACAAATTATTAAATTGGGCCAGGAAGCCAACTTGCCATGGCCTCAAGCACTTCCACTTGCCTTGGTAAGAATAAGAGCTAAACCCAGAGCAAAAGAAGGACTGAGTCCTTTTGAGGTCTTACATGGTAGACTGTATGGAATTCAAAAAGGCATATCCTCACAAGTGGGGGAAGAAATTATACACAATTATATAACAGAAGCAGGGGACTGGATAGCCCAGTGCATAATATACAACCTGGGGTCTATGTTTATGTTAAGTCCCTTGCAGAAAGAACTCCGGAACTGCAGTGGGAAGGACCGTTTCAAGTACTCCTTACTACCCATGCTGCAGTCAAGATTCAGGAACAAGCTGCTTGGATTCATCACGCTCGAGTTAAGAAAGCTGCAAAAGCTCCTTGGAAGATCACATCGAACGATTTAAAACTGAAGCTAACCCGAATATGACAAAGATATTGAAAATGCTTGAGAATCTTGCCCTTGGAATATTTAGGGATTCATTTTATATGTAATTACCGTATACCAGGGAGGTCAGGGAAAACAGGGAACAGTGTGGGATTTAAACTTTCTTGGATACACAGGATACATGGGACAAGAGTCGGATGTGAAAGATCTATCCCTATCTATGGTAGTATTTCACGATAACCAAACTGAGTACCCACTTCCTCGTATACCGGAGGGACAGAGACTAATTCAGGGAACTAGGGGAGAAACAGTCACTGTATCAGTCTCAATTTATGTCTTCTATTACTTATTTGGACTTGGAAAATGCTACAAAAGGTAATAATGTTAACCACCAGGGTTAATGCATATGGAACAATATTGAAAAATAATCTCCTAGAGTAAAAGAATCTCCTAGAGTAAAAGAATTTACTAATCATACAGAAAAGGGGGGAACTGATATGGGTAATATAATCTATAACTGTGTGCGTACATCCTTGAGGAATAACACTGAAGGGCAGACATCCTTGGTGCCTGACGCTGAACAATAGATATCCTTGATAAATGTAGCACACGACCTTCCTTGCATGCCTAGTGGTATTGTGTAACAAAGGCACTAAACAGGATAAGAAGGTGCGTGGCCTTCGGAGGTAAAAGTTCAGACCCAAGGAAGACTGGTTTACTTCACCCTAAGGAGGCACTGCGCAAGCCTGAAGGGCAGACATCCTTGGTGCCTGACGCTGAACAATAGATATCCTTGATAAATGTAGCACACGACCTTCCTTGCATGCCTAGTGGTATTGTGTAACAAAGGCACTAAACAGGATAAGAAGGTGCGTGGCCTTCGGAGGTAAAAGTTCAGACCCAAGGAAGACTGGTTTACTTCACCCTAAGGAGGCACTGCGCAAGCATAAAGGACCTTTTAGCTAATTATAATACCAGTCGGGGATAGGTCATGAATATGTATAGGCGTGTTATGTCAGCTCATGAGAATACCAGTCGGGGATAGGTCATGAATATGTATAGGCGTGTTATGTCACCTCATGAGTATTTATGGTTGTAGAGAATAAATGTAGAGAGAATTACATTGAGGCGCACATGCTTTTGGAGGAGCGATCCCCCATGCGCCCAGCGCTGAATAAAGCAGACCTACTCTAACGACTTGTGAAGTCATTCCGCATATCACTTGTGCCCTTTCATTGGTGCTGCAGAGATGAGGGACCCATGAAAATGACTCCTAAAGAAAAGGCTCTGGCTTTGTTCTCTCTTAGGGCGAATGCAAACGCCGTGGAGGAGCAGTTAATTCTGGGCGACCTCGGAAACAAATTAGGCTGATGGCTTCCACCTCAGCAAGGGCTTCAGAAGCAGAGCCAGTTAACGGCACCTCAGAGAGAATTGAGTCAGACAA